>NW_028185261.1:1186251-1465338 GCF_003343005.1 Rhea americana | reverse complement strand
CGTGCCGCGAGGCGGGCGGCGGGCGCCGCCTGCGGCGTTTGTCCCGCTAACTTGGAAACGGCCGGGAGCGCACCGGGGGGCTTAGCCGTGAGGTTCGGCGGGGGTTAGGGCTCCTTCAGGTGGCTAAAAGTAGCCGAGCGGCCCCGCTCCTGGTGGCTTGCTTTGGGTTTTAAATCCTCGTAAGTAGCATCGCAGAGCTGTTGCTGCTGCGGGACTTGCGGAGGCAGCGGTCTGCTCGGCGCCGCTGCCGAGCCGAGCCGAGCGCGGTGCCGGTGCTGGTGCCGGCGGCGCGCCGCTGTCCTGCGGGGGAGGATCCTGCTCACGGGCGAACGCGGGCCGGCGGGTTAATTTTAACTGCACAGAGCGCCCGGGCGTGGGGAGGGCAGAGCTGCCAGATCAGCACGTGAACACAGAACTGAAATCTGAGCGAAGACTTCAGTGACAGGCCTGAAGTCAGGCTAGGGAGGTTTGGGGGGACTTTGGTTTTTAAGGGAGTCTGAAAGTTTTGTGTTGGTCCTCTAAAACAGTATGGAAAGATASGTCTTCCATTTAGTTCCACTATCACGGACGTGTATTGAATGGTAATGAAAATCAAAGGCCTGCGAGGGCTAATTGTATTCCTCACACAGAGGGTTAAATCCTGTTATGAAGAACTAGCTTTTGGGGTCTTTTTGAACTTATCACTGCCTTGGTTTAGATCAACTAATAGTTTAAAGCAGTCATTACATTTAAAATTTAAATGCCATGTAACTCTTATTTTGCTGTTCTTATTTCAGTTCCTATAGTTGCGTTGAAGTTAAAAATTTTAAGAAGTCGTCTTTATATAGAGATAACTGGAACTGTTCAAAAGCCTTCAATTTGCTTTGGAAAGCAAGCTGTATGTGAAAGTGTTTATAGAGATGACTTGTGTGTATGCAAATACATATAAAATGCTTTAACAAAACACCTTTGGTCTTCTCAGTATAAATTATTCTCTGATCTTGTTATGTGAATAATTCCAAACACCTTTTTTAGAAATAGATTCTCTTCTGTGCTGATTCTCTCCTGCATGTTACACCAAAACTATGATTTTTTTTTTCTCAGTCATTGTAGCAATAAACAATACTTTGGAGCTTCAGACTTCAGCCGTGAATGATGATCAAAATGAGACAAAATAATTTCTGCCAGAAAAATCTTTTTGGTAATTGAGCTTCTATTTTATGGTGGTTTGAAAATGAACGGAAAAGTTCACTTGCAATTACTGATTTACTCAGCTGATTGGTTGAGTGATAATCCATCAGGGGCAACCTCCAATATTTAGAGATTATCTGCACGTTCAGGGAAAAGAAAAAGAAAACAATACGAAAAAAATGATAATAAGCATATAATTCTTAGCCTGGTATATGATTACCTTTTTGGTATGTATCAGTATACCTAGAAATAAAAGATAAAGTTTTGGGCCTCCTTAAAGTGGTATGTTTACATGAAGGAGTTGAATAGGGAAAGAGTGAGTCATGGATAAAAGCTGAGGAAAATGACACAGTGTGGAATGATGCAAGGAAACAGTCAAGTTTTAAGAAGTACAGGGGCAGGGTTAATAGTGAAAAGAGACAGGAATTAAGAAGTACAAATTAGATTGTTTTAGAAGTAAGGATGACAGACATAATATGGGCAGCAACTGCATGTCTTGAGTGATAAGTACAGAAATTAAAGTGATTTTGGTTCCCAAGAACAGGGCAAACCTCCTAGATTGCAACAGTGAAATGCTACTAGTGTTCTGTGTAGGCATTTTAGATCTCATGGGGAGAAGCAAAACTGGTAATGGAGGACCAAAGAGGAGGGAAGATGCAGTTAAGGAGGACAGAGAATAATTAATGGTTGTCACTGCCTCATTAGTCTTTGGCAGCAACTTTGTAATCTCTTCCTGGCTAGAAAGTCTTTTTAAAGTTCAGTTCTGCTCTGTGAAATATTCAGCTGGTGCAAACTTTCATAATTTCCTTAGGAGCTCAGGAAAATATTTTGAGTTTAGACAATGCTGCATCTCATGTAACGACCTATTTTTTGTGTAACTTTAGTGATTTCAAGTATGACAGTTTAATGTGAAGTTCAGCAGCAGTGTGCTTGTTTGTGTGCATGGCAGTGTTCATACAGCATTTGTAAATATTACTGGATGCTCTACAAATCATATCAAAAGAATTGTGAAGAACTTGAGAGGTCATATGTAATAAACTGACATTTATATTATGATTATAGGATTAGTTTGTTTTTTTTTTTCTTGAGGTGATCCCGTGAGTATATTGTTTGAACTTGTCTTAAGAAAAAAAAGTACCAAATGCAATAATTAAGTGCAAACTTCAGCTTGAACTGGGGGACTAATATAAACCGAAAGAGCAAAAAGTGAACTTGTTTATCTTTGACTTGTGGACATATCTAATGTGGTTTGCAGCAGCATTTTAATTCTGTCTCTTTTTAAAAGAAAGTAGTGCAATGAGAGCCTGAAAAGCCCACCAGATTCACTTCACAAAAATTGCAGATCTCCTAGAATTTTCAGTTGCTGTCTAGGGTGAAATGAATAGCAGAGGTGGAGACTGCTTCAAGTGCCTCGGCTCTTGAGAGAAAATTCTGAATTGATGTCTTAATAGAGTTGTTACATAAGAATCTACTAATTAGGCATGAATAAACTTTGTTCCTTCCCCCTTTTTTGCCCTACTGTAATCTGATTTTTGAAGGGATAAGCGCCTTCAGGGAATCGAATTGTATCCCAGGAAAGAACAAATAACACTATTGCTGTTAGCAGCACAGCCAGTGCCTCTGCATGGCTGCTAACAATGTTCTGTTCAGTTTTTACCTTTGATACAGTCTCTTACATTTAGGAATATTCATTAAAATCCTTGCTTCCAACGTTGAAGTCAGCCTCCTAGTGTCTCCTAAACCCCTGAGGTCATAGTCTGGCTTTTATTCATGCAACTAGTCTCACTGGCCCACTGTCAGTGTTTCACTGAAGTTGTATCGTAAGTGCTGCATCAAACTGCTTCTAGATTTGCAGTTGCAGAATAGCTACTAGTATCCTTTAATATGCAGTCTTAATCTGGGTTTACACTATTGGCCTGTGGTGGGGAAGGAAGAAGGGGAGGTATTACATTTATTTTTAATTTTCATTTCATGGACTATCCCAAAGGCCCACCTGTGACCTAGCTGTAATGGTAGAATGCTGTAGTAGCATTATGGTGAATTTCAGCCTACTTTTTTTAGTCTCAAATGCAAATATAGATGCTTCTTGTGCTATTCTGTTGTACATTGAGGGCCCACTAAGATTTTTACTATTCCATGGGTACTGAAAAATCAACTACTGWCTATTTCTGGAATTCTTCAGTCTTAAAAATGCTTACTACACAGGCTACAACCTCACCCAGAAGAGTGGAAGGTCACCTGAAATGCCTCATCTTGTTGGATAGTTTAAAAACATGTTTGCTACACTGAACTCTACACTGAACATCAAGAGAAGGAAGTAATGTTACCACCCAGGTTTTATCCGGGGCTTCAGTAGGTCCTGGAGACCCAGCCTGAATTACAAGGAAAGAATTCAGATTTTTCATTCCCTTTTCCCTTCTGCCAGTTTAGCAGATGTTCTAATTGCCAAACTAAGAAGGTACTCCATGTTAAAATGTTATCACTTCTTCAGGTTGAAACAGTTCACTGATTTTGGTATAACGATGTATTAGACAAAAAGTAAAAATGCAGGATTTTCTATAAATATTTCTGCAGAAGAGACAAGAGATGAGATTTCAACAGATATTTAAATAGTGAGTAGGAGCAAGGAACAGAACTCTCATTTCATAACACCTACAGCTGCATACTGGCTACTTGATAATGTGGCAAATAAGTACCAATAAGCCCCTTCAAGTACTTTAAGTACTGTATTTTTTTGAAATTCTGCAAAATTCTTTTCTATTTTGAAGCACAAGCAGTAAGAAGTTGTTTATTTTTCATTCTTGAGTCTGACCTATTCACTTTTAGTTCTGTRTATATTTTATGTCAGAGTTGCAAATTCAGATTTGATTCTGAGAATCAGACTGGGTTCTCTGTTTTTATCTCACTTGCAATTATAAAGAATYAGAAACATCTGTGAAGCCAACTGGTTTTCAGATTATTCTGTCAGTAACACTTGATCAACACCACTGCCTTGCATGAGTTTGCACAAGTGTAACTGATGGTAACTTAGTAAACAAATTAGGTAATGATGCACTGGTTCAAGCAGAGACTACACTTGGCTCAAATTTTGATTTTTTAGTTCTGTGGGGCTAAGAACTAGTTAAAATTGTTCTTTGTGATGGGGAATGCTAGGCTGTTCTGTGTGCTTGTTCTCTCTCTCCCTCTGGAGTACCTATACATGTATACATATGCATACATATATGTGCGCACACATTAAGTAAGAATTCAGGAAGCACAGTATGTAGAACTGTAATCAAGAAAGCTTTTTAGGCATTTGGATTGTTGATGTGGTGTAGGGAGATTTTTGTCAAGTGCAAGTAATTAATGCTTTTATTTTCAAATATGCTTGACCTTTTGACATTCCCAAGTGTTTAGTGGCTATTTCTAATGTGCTCCATGGTTATAGTGGAGCAAGGAATGGAGGTGCTCTCCCCTGTAGTGAGCCTGGGAGTAAATGCAGACGGAGGAGTCTAATCTGTAAGGCTGTCTATTGAGTCTTCTCATAATCTCTAAAAATCACATTAAAGCTTCATTCAAATTCCTGTTATTTTTAGATATAAATGAAATAGCTTTTTGTGAACTATGGGGTTCTCTGGAAATGTTCAAGATTTTGRATGGATTTTTTTCTCTGTTCTCTCACCCTCTCCTTCTTCCTCTCCTCTCTTAACGGGAGTGGTCTTAGACAAAGAAAAGTGCAGGAGCAGAGTACTATGCAAAACAATGCTGAGTATTACCTGCTGTGACATTTAATAGTCTATTCTCTTTTATTTTTTTGTCTTTCAAATGCGAAGCTTAGATATTCAGTTCTGTCTAGGCAGGATAGGCCATTAGGAACATAAACATTGTGCTTACATTTTCCAAGTAATACAGGATAAGCTAAATCATTGTTATCCTTAAAGTTGTTTTAGAGTTCTTAGCAATGAAGGCAAAAATCAAACTTTGCTTCTCGTAGGTGAAAAGCTGGGGTAGACTGCTGCAATGTTGGGGAAAGATGGATGGGAGCTAGACAGCTGRCCATTTTCGCTGCGTGCACGCACAGCTCTCCTTGAAGCAGGGAGACCTTTGGGAGGGCTGATTGCCTCGCAGCTGCAAGCTGGGTGTTTACTCTGTGGCATGGGCTTTGAGTTAGTAAATTGCCAACAACAGCAAAATAGCATCTCTTGCCCTGTGTGACTGGTATTTTGCCTATACAACTTTCTATTTTGTCAGATTAAAAGCTTTTTTGTCTGTTTTTTAAGGAGATATCTGTTGCAATATCCCTTTTTAATCTGTTGTGAAATCTTCTGGAAAGTATAACTGAAGTGAGGTAATGAGCCTAGATAGGGATTGTGTTCCCAATAAAAGATGATGTTTCCTGCAATCACATCTCAAAATGTTGTTTGGAACAGCGGTTGTCTTTGTATGCCAATTACATTAGGAGTTTTTTTTTTAAAAAAAAAAAAAAAAAAAAAAGCTTGTGTCCTCCAACCTATTTTCTTAATCTTTTTCTGGACCAAATGTCTTGCTGTGCAGATATGTGCTGTCTCTAATGCTTCTTCCTACATGCTGTGCTGGCAGCCGTATGCATTCAAAGATCATGAGTCAGATCCTCCCCCACCCCTCAAAATCATAAAATGAGCTTAAAAATAGTGAGATTAAAAATAATATACACTTTCACATTGTCCTTTTTGAGTTTGGTGCATCTGTTTTTCTCCCATAAAGCTCTTTATTCCAACTATGAAGATCTGAAACTTGAAAATGGTTATTTTTTTTAACTCAGGGTCAAAATTCCAGGACTTCTAAGATTCATTTTTCTTGAAGACCAAGATCTACAATAAGACCATGAATGATGATGTGACTGTGTCTGAGCTTCTACTGATACAAGCTTCAGTCTTAAACGARGAAAATAATATTAAAAAATACTTTTTTCTTCCCTGCTTATATTCTGGTATAACATACGGTTCTCTGCTGATAGTTCTGACTGCTTGTTCATGTGCTGAAGGTAGATTCAATGAAGTAGAGTCAATGCTAGACCTAAGAATTAGTTGATAGTATGTCTTTTTTTCTGCCTCCCAATGCAAGTTGATAGCATGGACAGAACCTTCACTTCCAAAGCAGTGGACGCTTGTAGTTGCAAATAAAGGATAGGTTCATACTGCAGGTTGTATGTCAGTTATTCCCATTTCAGAGCTAAAGTAATGTCAAACACTTTGTTAAAGCAAAATAATAAAAACAGTGAGAGTAAAGTACATGTGATGTAGTATGGTGCTAAATTTTTATTCAGGGCAGGAAATAGTAGCAGAGGACTATGTAGCCCGCAGAAGGTAGTTTGGGAGACTAACCTCTACTAGTGTGCCCCTTAATCTGTTTCACATGTGTAAGCTTTAAGAGTGCTGTGGATTTGCAGACACAAAGATCTTAAAGATCAAAACTAAACTTAGATGTTTCCTTGAATTAAGCAGTCTACAAATTGCAGTATTAATTTTGTAAGCTATATGTTTCATTAATATTCAGTTTATCCTGTTGTGGCAATAGACATAGGCTGGAAGGCGGTTTTCCAACAAATTTTGCAGCTAGAGCTGATGCTAATGCTCTTATCTCTGTACTGTACAGTAATTGTAGTTAATTGTTTTCTTGTGCTGTGTTTTGTAGTGTGAAATGCAGTATGCCAACACTGCTAAATCGCAACAATAGTTTGCATAATGCTAATGGTTTTGAGAGAGAACTTACTGATCTGTCGCCTAATTGTGTGGAATGTTTCATGTGCAACTGCTGTTGCAGTGCTTTATACTTCCTTTTATAACAAAAGTTTGTAGCTGTTTTTTCTTTATAACTGATTGTTCCTGTATCTAGTCTTAATACGTATTTTTGTGTAGTGTTTTTTTCACTTCCAAGATAAAAAGCAGCAACCTAACAAGTGGTGTGGGCCAAAGACCATGGCTGGGAAAGCAGAATGTAAAGTAACATTCACTTACCCAATCTCTTAGAATTGTTGGAATTTCCATTAAATTGCATGATATCTATATAGCTTAGTGCAACTCTCTTATATTGAGTCTTTTTCTTTTTTTAAAAAAAAAGTAAGGCATATAGGTCTATTTGTAGACCAGGCAAACTTGTATAAATCTATTCCTTTTTAAAAAAGTGATTCCATGATTTCCCCTCTATATACTAAGAGCTTTATTTCAGGCTTAGTTGCCACAGGTACAAAAATAGTACTTTTTGAGAAAATAGGCAGTCAGGGAGATGGTGCCTGGGAATTTTTATAGACTTCAGTTCTGTCTGTTGCTCCTCTATTGAAAGATAGTGGAGAGTCCTGCAGAGATCAGTGGACTGTAGTTGCTGTTTGTAAGCTGCAGTCTCYGATTATGATAAAATGTGTCTAAATCCTTGTGCTCTTCTAGAGAGCTTTGAGGAGAACACCTCCTGAAAGACCACAAGTCATGATGAGAGAAAGGTGATGGTGGTGATGACTTTGAATTAAAGCTGGAAGTGCACTTTTAGCTCAGCTTTGTAGAGTATCCTCAAAGAGTTACACAGAAGAAGAAAGCAGAGGAAATACAGGATAAAGTAAAAAACTTTAACATTTTGTAGTTTTTCTGCTTGCCTTACCCCTACAAAAAGGTGGGGGGGGTTGGGGATAGAGGGTGGTCTTTTTGTTTTCTAATTCTGCTAATTCAGAAGGAACCTTTCTAATTTATGTGAGGCTTCTGGAGGTGCATGGGATGATGGGCCTCTGGCCCAACCCTTCATGTGGACAACAAAACTGCAACCACAAAAGTTAACTATAATTTTTCTTTTAATGAAGTATGTGTACAAAGTGAGAAATCTAAGCAATTTATTCATCAGAGCCTCACTCTAGATATTTTGAGAAACCATGTCATTTTGGGTATGGCCATTAAGCATTGTCTTGCTGTCTTGTTCTGTGTTTATGTATTAGAAGGGGATGTACTGCAGGAAGTTGCTAAATACAGGTCTACATGTGGAAGGAAAATATTAACACTGGGTGACTTGCTATGCCTGTGCCCAATCACCTTTCAGATCTGCCCTATGAAAATGAGGGGAAAGTTGATATTTTGTGGAGTTACTGAAGAGAAGATTTTGATGAAGAAAACAGAGTGTGTAAATGGATTTTATTTTAGAAAACTTGACTTGCTGATAGAATAAAGTTTAGATCAAACTTGCCACCAAAGATTGAGCAGAATTTTTGTTTTTTATTTTGATGTACAAGGAAAGAAGAGCTGTAGGGCTCCTTGTTTTGCAGTCTGCCAAGGCTGTGAAACAGTTTGTCAAGTGTCTAGCATACATTGATCTGTAGATGCTGGCGCAGATGCAGTCTGGAAGGGGCAGAGGTTGGTTAACTGGAAAGGAATCAGAAGGACTTCTGTTGCAATTGAGGGTATCGCTGCTGTTTGCTGAGCTGACCTATCTTGTTCAGTGCATTGTTGCTGATGGAGAAAGGGGCTTTGGAAAGTGAGAATTCGGCAGAAGGTGCCTGGGGCAGCCTGCCAGAGGTAAGATTGGGAAAAGGTTTATTGGAGAACCTTGCTTCTCTACTGACTTTCAGACTTTCATCTAGTCCGACCCCTCTGCTCAAGTAGGATCACCTAGAGCATATTGCACAGGATCTCATCGAGGCAGGTTTTGAATATCTTGAGAGAAGGAAACTCCACAACGTCTGTGGGCAACTTGTTCCAGTGCTCTGTCGCTCTCACAGTAAAGAAGTTTTTCCCCATGTTCAGATAGAACTTCTTGTGTTTCAGTTTGTGTCTGTTGCCTCTTGTCCTGTTACTGGACACCACTGAAGAGAGTCCAGTCCCATCCCCTTGACACTCTCACTTGAAGTATTTGTTGACACTGATAAGGTTCCCTCTCAGTCTTCTCTTCTCCAGGCTAAACAGGCCCAGCTCTCGCAGCTGTTCCTTGTAGGGCAGGTGCTCCAGCCCTCTGATCATCTTCGTAGCCCGCTGCTGGACTCTCTCCAGTAGCTCCCTGTCTCTCTTGTTCCAGGGAGCCCAGAACTGGACACAGTTCTCGAGATRAGRCCTCCCCAGGGCTGAGTAGAGGGGCAGGATCACCTCCCTTGACCTGCTGGCAACGCTTTTCCTAATGTACTCCAGGATACCATTTGCCTCCTTGGCCACAAGGGCATTATGCTAGCTCACGTTCAACTTGCCAACCAGGACTCCGGGTCCTTCTCTGCAGAGCTGCTTTCTAGCTCCCCCAACCTGTGCTGATGTATAGGGTTATTCCTTCCTAGCTGTAGAACCCTACACTTTTCTCTGTTGAGCTTCATGAGCTTCCTCTGTGCCCAGTATGGTTACTTATAGATATCAGGGATTTGGGAAACCTTCACTGATGAAAATATAGGCACATAAAATTCATGTTCGTGTGTCTGTGCATTGTCAGACACTGAGATGTTTGGCTTTGTGCCATGCTTTGTATCTGAGTTCAGAACTTTACTTAGATATCTAAATGGTAAAATTATGAAACACCAGCAAATCTGAACAAGGATGTTTTACTAGGTTTTCCTACAGTAACTGAAGGATCTTATTGGCTAAGAACTCTATTCATTCTTTTTCTATCTCCATAGGTTTTATAACGATATGCAAAATACAGCAAATTCAATAAAAGATGTGCAGAGTACGTCTCCTGTTTGCCCCAAGAGCGTTACGATTAAATGCTATGTGGATAGGTTAGGAAACATTAATTGAACTCCATCAGGTACAGGGAATGAATCCTAGATCTTTGTATCTTGAGGGGAATGCTAAGCTAATATGTAAAAACGTGGTGTCACGCCTTTTTGCTCTGATTTCTTTGGAAATAAAAATTAACTGATGTGAAACATCTTGGACAATTAGGATTTTATTGTGCCTGCCCTCTCTGGAGAGAAGGCGAGAAGTCAGATTTAAGCCATGCTGCTTCCTATAATATTTCCTTTTGACTGGCTTAGCTCCCTGCTCAGCATGCAGATTGCTGGAAATCCCAGCATTGCTGCGGTTATTTTTTTTCTATGCATTGGATAAAGATACTAGCTTATGGATTCTAGTCCTGAATAAAAGGTGGCCAACAGAAGTCTGAATAACAGATGCTCTAGTGATGAGCTGGTGATGTCTTGCTTTGTGGTTCTGTCTGACTCACGGACAGACAGGAGTTCTGTGATGGAACAGGAAATTTTTCCAGGGTCTCTGAAGTTCCTAGCTGCTGCATTTTTTTTTTTTTTTTTTTTTGAGGAAAAAGATATATTTACAGAGACATGCTAGATATGTTGATATGTTAGTTGGAGTCCTTAAAACATTTCTTTCCCTTTCTTGGATACATATAAAACTCTGTTTGGGGTTTGTTATTCTGAAAGGTAACAGTATTTCTTTTGTGGATTATTTCTTGACTAAAGTTCTGTTTCCACACTGTATTTTAATGTGGCCATACTGACTTGCAGTTGTCTTAAACTTTTGTCCCAAGTGGTCTGTTGCTAACAGCAATTGTAGATTTGAAGAATATCAGCTACATATTGTTTCCTCTTTTAAAAGTAAGTATTTTTCCTGAATATCTTGTGTGTTTCACATGTCTTACGTCCGAGGATGAAGAATGCAGCTATTAAACTGCCAGACTGATTTTGTAGTTGAAATTCTCTTTAGTCTGAAGAGCGACTATTGCATCCAAACCACTAGATAGTATTTCAGCCATGTATTACTGAAGAACAAGCTGCCTTGGTAGTATCTACGACTGTGAATACAGTTGTTTTTTGTGGCCAGCTGCTCTCTTGGTTTTGACTGAGATGACATGAGACAACTCATGCCCACATATATGGCAAGTCTGCAGCTGTGGAAAATCCACAGACCAAGCATGACCTATGTAGATGTGGTAATAATCTGTTAGAAACTGAAGCACATGTTGGCAGCTTATTTTAGAGAAATGCTAGTATTTGCTTTGCTTTGAATGCAAAAATGATTTTAATGCATGACTGCTGCAAGGAAATAAGTTATTTCYGTAGGGGAGGCTACACTGAACCCTGTTGTTACACCAAAGGTACACCTGCTTCCACAGGCTGCCCTCCAGCCACTGTTCTTAATGTGAGCGGATACCTGAGGGCTGGTGCAACTTGCTCTGTTAATAGGACTTGGACAGCTGCCTTGTCCTGTGAGCAGGACAGTCTGCCAAGACCTGACCACCTGGAACCCCATCTTTGTTTCATCTGAACCGCGTCTYAGTTCCACCGGCTGAACAGAGCTTTGTCGTATGACTTGTGGTCCTCACTGGCAGGTATACCTGTAGGTAAGGGAAGGGGGCTTGCTCTAGGAGAGACAGATGCAAGTCGCCTCCYCCCTGRTTCGGGAAGGCCTGACCGGGAAACTCCTCGAGGCTGAGAGCCCAAATTGCTTGGTGGTACATAGACTCTGCTTTATTTGCTAACTATCTGTTGGTCTTTCTTTCTGTTCCTCTGATATGTGAATAGCCTATGCCTGCGAATTAATAAATTGTATCCTACTCACTGCTTGCTTGTGTTGTGACATTGCTTAAGCATAACAGTTTCTCAGATTAAGTGGGGTAGTATGCTATACTTTTAAGTAACTGCTTTGGTGCTTTGTGTTCTGTATTCTTATTTTGCAGTCTTGCACCAATGTAGTGGAAACTGCTGTTGATTATCTGCAGCTGTTGATGAAAAATTGTCACACTTTGGATTTTCTTTTCTGTTGCTGAGTTTTCTGAGCATAAGCGAATGAGGTGTTGGCTGCTTAGCAATAATAAGATGCCATGGTAGTATATTGTGTGTAGTTATGCATTTAAAGTAGATCATTTAAAAATAAGGCATTATATATTAGACAGCATACTCTATATAAGTGTTTTGCAAACCTAATGTGCGTATGCTAAAACACATACTTTACCTTCCTCCCAATATAACYGATGTCTTTCAGTCTCTTCCATCTCCAAGATACAGAATGTGTGCAATGTTTTTAGAACATAAATTCAGGAAAGGTTGATGGTTTTAGTGAACAATTTGCAGAAACAACTTTTTTTCTGCTTTTTTTTCCAAGCTAGAGCCTAATTAAGTACAGGATGTCCTAAGAGCTAATACTACTTTGTTGAATGAGAATACATTCTCAAAATACTTTTCTTTACACATACTCCAACATTAGTCTGTCTTTTTAATCCTCAAATTTCATAAATAAAGCAACAATGTAGTGTTTACTTTTAGCTCTCTAAATATAAGCACTAAAAATAGGGAAAAAAAGGTGCAACATTTGCTTACATATTCAAAGCAAGTTGGAGAAAGTGAGGGCTGATACAGACAAAAGGTGGTATTATGTGAGGAAAATAAATGATTGTGCAGTGTGATTAGATGAGACTTCTGAAATGAAATTTTTAAAAAGACTGAATAAAAACACGATTACCCTAACCCAGTGAATAGTACATTTACAGCTCAATAGTTTAACTTGTTATGGTAGACCATTTGTAATACCTTATGTTATACTTGCTTTCTAAAATACAGGCAAAAGTTTGCTGAACCTCAGTGTCCCAAGAAAAGTCACAGTCCAAAATGATTGTCTTCCCTTGGGTTGAGCTTATGCTGTATTATTTGTCTGTTGCCTAGTTAGCAGGTATGAGAATTATTAGTTTGGGGAACTATAAGCATACATTAAGAAAACCCTTACCAGTTACTTTTTTGCACTTTGGTTTTGGTTTGCTTGCTCCTGTTCTTTGAATAGAAAAATGAAGAAATAAAAAATGCATAGATTCTTCTAAATTGGCCAAGATGATCATTTAAAATGGAGTAGAAAGCTTCTTTCTGCAGAGACTTTTTGACAACAGACTTGTTTGGTCTTGTTATATTCATCCCTGTTGGCAAAGTCTTTGGTAGTCACGGATTCTGTTTTTAAGAATTTACTTATAATTTATTTCCAAATCTTACTCATTTAAGGAATCTGGGATACCTCAAGCAGAAATTAAATGTTGGAAGTGGCAGTCATCTGATCTCTTTGTGTCCTGTATGCTGAGATGAAAAGCCAAGCTCTCGCTTCCTTCTTTGTAAAATACGATGATTCCTCTGTGGTCTCTTTCTTTATTTCACTCAAACTGAGAAAACAGCAGAGTGAGAGACAAGTTTRAATTCACATGATAAAGCAAGAGGTAAAATCTAACTTAATTTTTCTAGTTCTCAAAAGGGCAGTTCGCACATTCACGAGAACTTCTTGACATGAGTACTGCAGTATCTAATTTCTACAATATTACAAGAGATTATACAGATATGAGACAGCTGTACTGTATTTCTAAGGAACTGGAAGTGCATGAACTGAGGATGTAGGAGTAACATACTTGATGGCAAATGTCCTAGGTTTGAATGTTACGTTTTGCCCTGAGTCTACCAAATTCCATGCCTTTTTGCTGCTGTAGGTACAGATGTCAGAACATGGTTTGCTTTACCTGCAGTCTTTACAGTTGGTGCATTTTCCTCCTGCCCTTTTACCATCACAGTTCTGTTGCCAGAATGTATTACAGAATTGCTGATTTTTTTTTTAGCACTTGAACTTCACTTTTGAGTGGATCTGAAGAATTTCCCTAGTTATTTTAGTCTTAGGTATGAGCCCTTTTTAGATGCTTTTCCACAATAGCAGAAAACCTGATATAAGCTTGCTTTCCATTCTCTCTACAGACGTGTCAGTGACTGGTTGAATRCCAGATTCACTTGCTCGTTATATACTGCTCAGTACCTCAGATCTGTAGAGCTTGGGGGAAAGAAGGATGCTCTTGTCCCTTTCTGAGGCGTTAGTTCCCCTCTGCTCATTAAAACAAAAATTTTTGTTAGTGAGGTTTCTTCCTCTTGCTTTGAATGGAGATAGGCAAGAAGGAATTTGCTGCAATTCTGCCCTTTCCTTCCAAGTCTGAAGAAAATACAGAGCCAAGTCATATTCTAATAACCTAAGGGCATTGTACTTTGTGTGTGGCATTTCTCATGCAATTTTTAGAGGATATCCTCAGTTTTTATAGTTTCATGGCTTATAAAGAATGCCTAAATCGGATTTTGCTCCCCTTTCCCACTCTGGAATTGTTTCCTCTGTAGCATTGTTAGGTTTGATTAGAATCTAAGAACTTCTTGAGCACTGAGGTAGGAAAATAAATGAAAGTTAAGCAAGCGAAAGCTGAGGAATGGAAGAGAATTTTTTACTTAAGTGTGTAGCTTAAATCCCTTTGACTCTAAACTATAGATACAGATTCCTCTTCCCATACGAACAACTTACTTCGTCTTTCCTTGTCCTTTTCCTTCTCTTACCCTTGCACCTTCCAAAAAAGTGTTATGCCTTCCTCAGACAAGTTTCTGGAACATGCCTAGAAGCTTCTTTAGAAGTGCTTGAAGGAAAAGCTTTCAATACTAAAATATGTTGTAGAAATATGCAAAACAGCAAATAGATAGTCGTAAATCCTAATGATTCAATTGCAGGCTGCTCTATACTTAGAATGACTTATGTTGTGGTTGTGTGTATGTTTCAGTACAGGATTTCTAGTTTTTTGGCTTTGTAACTCAGCAGTGATTAAAAGATACAAAGAAACACAACTAATGTATCATAAAATGGATGTTTAGTGAGAGAGAAAATAAAAAGGGTACTTAAGAAAATTATTGGAATGTATTTGAAATCTATTATATTACAGGGATACCTTTGACTCCTTGATCACTGAAATAATCTGTTCCTATTTAATTCAAATCAGGTGCATTTTTTAGGTCATCTGGAAGTTACTTTGACAAAATTCTTGGATTGCTCAGTCAAGTGGCAAGGAAAAAAAAAATTCCGTCTGAAGAAATATGCCTGGATAGTAAGGAACATAATAAAATGCAGAAGATCTCATCTCTGGAAGAAATTAGTGGTTGGCTGTAACTAAATGCTTTGAATATTTTTGAATTCATTATGTTGAATTTTGCCAGATGTTCTTAGAGAGCATTCCTGTATGATGTACTTACTGTGGTGTTTCTTGTACTTCTGGATCAATTGATAACTTGTGGTCTAAATACTTTTTTTCCCTAAATAGCATTATCCAATGACCTATTATGTTCAGCTGCTTTTTGAGGATGTAATACAAACTGAAGGCCCAGCCAATATTTGCGTATGGTAAAATGAATGAAGCATGTTTCTTTTTAGCTGGCAAATTTATTTTGAATCTTGGAGTATCTTGACAGATTTCTGAAACTTGGTTTTCACTGCCCAGGATTATTTTACAAGATAGGGTCTTTAAGGAAATGTTGGACCTCAAAGACATTTTTGGGTTTGGAGGAAGCAACTTATTAACTGTATACTCTGCCTATTACACTATAGAAAGATGGATGGTAGCTAAATCTTTGCTCCACTGATCTGGACTAATGGTTCCTTTATATCTGCCCTCATAGGTGGATAATAGGAAAACCTAAATTTGTACATGGTAAGATATTAGTGCAGCAGCTTGTGTGTAGAAAACTGCCTTGTAAATGGTTGCAATTACATTATTACTAATTCTGTTTTGTTTTGGATATATGAATCTGTTCATGTCTACTTTTGACACATCAGTGTATTTAGTTTGGACAGTTGTGCTGTAATTAGTGAGTAGCTTCAGCAAGCAGTGACACTGCTGAAAAAGTTGTTGGAGCCTTTCCCTACCCATTTACCCACAGTCCCTGCCCAGTGCACCTTTCCTTTGATGTTGACTCAGATGCTTGCAGTGTTGCACAGGGAACTGGATCAAGTAGGACCAAGTACTCGCAGTGGGACTTAACGCAGGTCCAAACTGCTTGAAGAGCAAGATGCAATAAGGCAGCTTTTCGAAGCAGAACTTGTACGTTAACTATAAGCCTTGGTCAGGTGTATGCAGGTTTTTTTTACTGCTTGCACTAGGGTTCATTGGGGACCTGACCAGAACAGATTCCTGCTTGTAAACACTTTTATACTCTTTAAGGCACATCTATTTAACAATTGAGGACAAAGATAGTCCTGTATTGAGAAGAACACGCACCTTGCTCTTAGTCACTGTATGCACTTTATTAGACTTTCTCATAAATGCAGGTTATGCTAAACATATGTATTAAGGAGGTTGACTTTTTCTGCTGCTGAGCTCCATCAGAAAAATACAAAACTTTTTTTCTTGGCTCCTACCTTTCTTTCAAAATAGAAAATGCACTGACTTCTGAATACAATGGAATGCTTATTTTATCCATTAAACAATAATGGAAAAGAAAAAGAAACTGAGAAATCTTTTAGCTCAATTTCTTTGTGTTTGCTTTCTTGTTCTTTAAAAGCAGATTTCTCTGGGTGGCCCTGGCTACCRCTTACAGAAGAGGGAATTTTGATAGTTTCTTTCCATGTTTAAGTTATTAATATAATATGCCATTATCATTTACAAAGAGTAAGTATTGTGGATTGAGTGTTCTTTCCRTTGCTAATAACCAAGAATGTCTTAGCCTAGTCCTTATGGTATTGTAAATAGCATATGTCAACCATTAGGCTAGGCTGGCTGTCTCTTACGTAGATTAATTTTCCTGGCAAAAAAGTTGTATATCTCTGTGGCACTCCAGTAGTATCAGTAGTCTTACATTCATGTTCTCTGTGCTTATGCCTACACTCCATCAGAGCTACTCAGAAATGCCTAAAGTTAATAAGCAGAATTTGGGTCCCAAGTTTAATGTGTTTATAAGGTATTAAGGTTTACTTTTAAGGTGACTTCACTGTTCATGCTATGAAATTGAAGTCAGCTGAATACTAATCCCTGTTGAGGTTAAGAACGGGAGTTAGTACTCTTGACAGTACTGTTTAATATATTGATCAAAAGGTGAATATTGTCACATAGGTTGTCATCATGTAGAACAGATAGACAGATTTTGAGGCTGGAGCAGGCAATGTGATGATTCTGGCTAGTCCAGTGGGTGTTACGGTTTTGATGTTGTGTCATTACCTTCCCCATATCCTCCCAACTGTGCTGTAATAGGAAGCATTTCCTTTTTCACCAAAAYTTCTTTAATGCTCCAGAATGGGAGGGGAGGGAAGTTGTAACATCAATTTAGTCTGGCTGTCCATTTTTCTCTGAGATGTCTCAGTTTGTAGGTGTCTYTACTGGCTTGAAGTTTTATGACTTCTATATGCTCTCAGAATCTGTTTGTTTTTTCTGGCAGATTTTTTTCAGAAGCCTATTTGGATTTAAAATGGGATAGTACGATTGTGTATTTCTCAAGTAGATGATTCTATTTGGGCTTGTTATTTTTCAAGTGTCTTTTTAGTTTCTTCATCAGTGTCCAAAATAGCCCCTTTCTCTACATGCACAAGGCTTACATTGGTATTTTTTTTTTCCTCATGTTTACTTTTGTCTTTTTATAGCTTGGTACACTTTCATACTTTCTACAAATTAAARTGAAAACTAATGAAGTTGGAAATCTTGTTGCATACTTCTGTGTTGTCTCTACTGTGTCTTCTGTTATAAGTGGTTCTGTAATGTCTCCTGYGAAA
The DNA here is from genome assembly GCF_003343005.1 of Rhea americana. NCBI lineage: Eukaryota > Metazoa > Chordata > Aves > Rheiformes > Rheidae > Rhea > Rhea americana. The sequence goes on along the minus strand of NW_028185261.1, from coordinate 1,447,711 downwards.
CTTTTAAGGTTATTTACATGAAATTTTAGGATCTGCACTCCATTTCTTTTAATTGAAAGTTTCTCAAGGTTGTTTCATCAACTTTGTGTGTCTTTGTACCTTTTATGCGTTTATTCTATGTTCTTTTTGTTGCTTRTTAATTTTTTGTCTATGCTTGGAGGTTTTTCCTTTTTTCTACTTGATTGATCCATTGCATTGTGTTTTTGTGCATTTTCCTTCTGTGCAGCACCATTTCTAGTGTTTTTCTTCTCTAGTTGTATTTTTTTTTATTGTTTTATGTTTCTGGTCCATCTTTTTTAGTTGGTGGTTTGACCTACCAAAAAGTCCTTTTTTCCTTCATTTTCTTACACTTCTGTTTACCAATGTTCTTTGTTTTAACCTTGCAAATGCAGGACTTCTTCACTAGTTCTTACAATCCCATTTGTTAACTTCTACTGCTCAATACCTCTTCAGCATGCATTTCTTCTTTCATTGAAACTGTATGCATATGCCTTTCTCTCAATTTTAGTCTCTACGATGTCTCATATGTTCTTTTCTCATAACTAACAATTCTGTTGCGGCTTTCCCAGTTCCTTGATTTGTAAGCTTGCTTTTAAGATCCATTCCAGATTGTATATGATGAAAGGTTTCAAAATATCTTGGTTAAAGATGRTCTGGTGCTATCAGATGGATCAAAAGAAAAGCTGAATCCTCTCCAAATTGCTTTCATCATCTCTTGCTTTTCTATGGTGTCACGTAACAAGATATTTTTTAACCTCCTGGGACTTTTAATACTTAATGTTTTAGAAAGGTTTTTCCTATTATTCTCTTGTTCTCATCTTTGTGATGAGAAATGCAAATGTTCTGAAGAAAACACTAAGTGTAATCTTCACTGGAATACACTGCTGATCTAAATCAGTAGGACTGTCATAGGCAGGTGTGATAATCTCTCAAGTCTCAGCAAGCCTTTCTGGAGATTTAAGGTAATTATTAGGGCTAATATTTTTTTTCTTTCCCCTCTATTTTCAAGTTCAAAGAGAAAACAGCCGTTAAAGTAAACTAGTCTGTTGCATAGGTTTCTGTCATAGCAATATGAAGATCAAATTTACTGATTAGTGTGGACATATATCCAGGGCACTTTTTTTTAACATTCCAGAATTGTSTTTGCTTTCAGAACACAGAACTGCCTCATTCTCTTCATAGGATCCAAATCTTTATAGCATCTCGGGAAGGCTTGTCATAATACAGGATTACTGTGTTTTGCGGCATGTAGCACAACTTCTTTCTTCTTTCCTCCTCCCTCCCCTGCAAATAAATCTCGTGTTTCCACACTCATAAAAAGGGTTGTCTCTGTCTTAAGTGAAGTTTTTTTGATAGCTTTTATCAGCATGGTTGGCTGAACTGTGCATTACTGTTCAAAACACTTAAAATGGAGGCATCTTCAAACTTATGCAAAGTGTCTGTTCTTACATTGCAATATTTCAGTTTGATACTAAGTCTTATTTGATGCTGGCTTTGATACTTGATCACCTTGATCCTGGCTGCTTTATTTTTATTTTTAAAGTGTGACAAATAGTCTGTTTCAATTACTTAATCTGAACCAATTTAAAGGAACCTGCTTCCAAAGAATGCTGGGTTGTACGTGTTAATTGTGGTACAAACTCAGTGGCTTGGCATGTTTGCAAGCTTCAGTTCCAAAATAGGAGATGACTCACAAATCTAGAATTTGCAGTCATGTTCTCCAATATCTTGCAGGAAAAACAAGTGTTTTTCCATGCGAGTTAGCAGGAACCGATTAAGGCATCCATTTTGTATAGTCCACAGTAATGAACAGACCAACATAATTCTTAAATGGATGGGATTTGGTTAAGGAGTTGCTGTTGTCAAGATAAAGCTGAATAATTTGTGATTTTTTTTCTAAAGGTGGATGACTCTGTGTGGGCGTGCACCTTATGAAGATTTTGATTTGTAAAATAGTCAAGTTAATATTATTTTTTTTGTGGGTTTTTGGTGATGATTTTGTTGTGTCTCTTTTTTTAAACTGATTCTTGAATTGTTTATTCATAGCTATAGACCTAAGGTCTGTTGTGGAATACATTTCAGCAATAAAAAAGACTTGATGAAGTCTATGCAAGTGTTTTTGATGGCGTATGTGCTGCTTTACATCATATGTCTATTTTTAATTCTGTTAGCTGAACCATGGCACTCATTACATTATACTAATGTTGATAGCAAGGGCTTAATAGGAGTAAAAAGGGAGGGAAAAAATTAGAAGTGTGTATGATAACTTCTGCAATTCTRTAAGGAGTGTTAGAAATTAAGCAAAATTGTACAATTTTGTGCTTGAGGATATGAAACTACTTAAGGAGCATATGCCTTGATCAAGGCAGAAAAATTTGAGCTCATCAGCCTCTGCTTTGTGCTAACCACATGGGAGACAGCTCCATTCCAGAAATAAAATTGTGGAGGTGTGAACAGTTTTGTGCTTTAATAAACTAAGAGAATCCCATTATTCAGGAGATGGGGAGTGTTTGGCATGATGATAAGTCATAAATGGTGTCAAGTCTCAGTGGTTGCACAGGCTTGTCAGATTTCAAAAATTCGTGAGGTTGAGCAAGTGGGATGTTGGAGAGCAACCTTTGGAAATCTGATTTYACTGCTGCCTCTATTTATTACTGCAACTCCACTTGTTCCATTTATATTTTTGTCTGTCTCTACATCTTAAGTTAGTAGAATAATATTCAGGTTCTTTTTGTAAATTTGTGATAGTTGCTACTGTTAAAGTTAAGTCGGATTTTCTAGCATACGTGAACTAAATTACAAGATGTTTGGAGTGACGTATGTTGAGAAAAGGCCGTTAGGTTAATTTTCAGATTTGCCAGTAGGGTGTAATGTTAATGAGGGAATGGAGTATGTTTGTGTGTTAGATGGAGAGACTCTGATTCATGTAAAAACTTCTAACTATGCACAGACTCACTCTGTATAACTAACAGCCTAGGGATTTCATGTGGCTTCTGTATGGGGTAGTTTTTTAAAGAAGCTCTGTGTATGTATGTAAATAAACATAATCCGAGGCTTTAGAATTAAATAATTGAACTGAATTTGAATATATGGTATGTGCCAAACAGAAGGAAAATGCTGGCAGCTGTAGACATTTTTGCTGGGGGAAGCACTGGCATGAGTGAGTTTTAATATGAATATTGGTGTACTTCAGGTAATCAGATTGTGATTTGTAGGCAGTTACAGCTGTCAGCTTTAGGTGCAACTTCTTTTGTAATGCTTTTAAGACTAGATATGTCTATGAAGCACAAACATACTGTCTCTAAAAAATGAGAACATATTGAAGATGGAAAACAAATTTGCTTGATTTGATCATTTAAAGGTTAATGTTGGAAAAAATGTGGAATTATAACTACCTCAAATTAGATGTTGATACCACTTGTCAGCTGTTCATATTGGCCTCTTGATTGTCGTAATTTGACTAAATAGGTGCAGCAAGTGCACTTGTGCATTTTTAATATCTTCAAAAAGTTGGATAAGAGCATGGCTATGAAATCATTTGAACTGATGTACTTCAAGGCCCAACTGATAACCTATATTGGGGGAAGGAAAATGAATTGGGGAGCAACAGGAGGAGTTTAGCAGGAGTGTTAAATTCTTGCATCAGATCCACTTCTGATTGAACAGTAATGTGTTATCTTAGCTTTAGCTTTTTAACACTGTGTCTTCTCAAGATGAATTTTCATTCTCTAGCCCTTCATTTGCAGCTTTCAAAAGCTGCTTTTCAGTTGAACTGTGGCTGTATGTCACTATTGTATTTGCCATTGTGAAGCATATTACAGTGAGTCCTAGGTAGTCTCCAAAATACACTGAGACTAGGTAATAGTTATGTACCCTCTCTACTATCAGCAGTGTGCACGTGCACATCATAAATGGAGATCATAGAATTTTCCTTACTAAGATTGTCAGACAGTTTTCACTATAGGATCCAGCTTTTAATATAGCTTTCTACAAAACTCTTAAATTTTCTGGTATGTTCTTTGCATTTCATTGCTAAAGCAAAAAATCTCAGGACCCCYATGCTCCCCAAATAAATGTCTGGAAAATGTTAATTTAGAATGTTTCAGTCTTGGTCGTCAAATCTTAGGTCTTTTGTAAAAATTTGTAATGAATTACTGACTTTTAATTCTTTTATTTCCAACCTTTTCTCAGGGTTTTGTTTTGAATTTGTGAATTTGCAGAATTCTTTTTCTGAATCTGCTAAGATATTTTGCAGGTTCTTACCTGGAATAATCTTAGAATGTTATTTGGATGGGACCTCTGGAGATCACCTGCTTGTTCCTATACTTCACCAAAGTGAAGAAATTGGGCCTGAGGAAAGAGAAGTTGTACTAGGAGGCAGTGCTGGATCAGAGAGCAAATCTGAGGGAAATGTAAAAAGCAAGGTCAATTGGGAGGATGGAGTGTCTGAGCAGAGGTACTATGTCTTGTGAGGAGCTGGTAGTTAAAACTTCTTGGATAAAAAGATGGAGGCCATGAATTGAGGCGACAATAAAATTGATCAAGGAACTTTGCTATGGCTATTTGGCTAGCAAGGAGTGACTGGGAATGAGGACAGTTGTGGAGCAGAGGAGGTAAGGGATTTATGCAGCCAGACAAGAGAATGAGCACAAAAGCATACTGAAAGGGATTGGGACAGAACAGGTTACTGTGCCATGCAATGGGAAGGCATAATTTTGAGAGCATTACCCCCTCCCCCCCGAGCCTGAAAAGGAACTTCAGCAGTTCAATGTTTGCGAGAAAGTGCATCTCCCTGTTCCTGTCACTGGATATCAGTCAAGCTGCTTCAGCTAACTTTTCACTGATGTTAGGAATACTTGACTTGAGCTCTTGGGTCTMATTTGCAGAAGTGCTGATGCTCACTGTAGCTGAAATCAAGAGCAACCTGCTTTGAAAATAAAGTACTCAACATCTTAGAGCTCTTTAGGAAATCACGCTTGAGGGCTCAGACGTACGTTTGTCTGGCAGAGAGCTTGCAGTAGCTTCTGCAAGGGTTTGCTATACCTGCACCAGGCAGTTGAATGGGGTGTTTGAGTGTGCTTCCGTCACTTCAGCACTAGTCAGGTAGCCTAGTTTAAACTCGTTCTCACTGGACTTGGCAGCTATTTGTAATCAGCATCTCAGACTGGACCCCAGACTCTTGAATGTTGAATAGCCGTTGCGGCAACTCTGCCCCGAGGAGAATGCGGGAAGCAAYGCCCCAGGTTGTGCGGTGAACTACTGAGCAAGCTGCACATCCGGTGAGCAGCATCCACTTTGTGCCCTGAGTGAGGCAGCAAGCCTGTAGAAAATGTCTTTAATTACATGATCACATAGCACCTTTATATAAATGTAAGAGACCCCAATTAGGGTCATATAAGCAGTGTTGTTCTGTCACTTTCCTACTTCTGAGTTCTAACATTCTTCAAATGTTGCATGCAGTATTTAATCTGAAATGTGAGAGACTAGCATAATCATAGTTGTTTAGCTTTTTAAAAGAATAGGGCCTTAAATTGCGCGGCTATGATGGMGAATGTTTCAGAGTCAGTTGTCCGAAATACTAAAAATCCTTTTCTTTTCCTGGGCTGTGACAGCACGATGATCAGGAGGCTTGCTTGGTTCGAGAAGGGAGCTGTAAGCTAAGGCCTCCACTTCTGCGTGCTGTTTTTCTTGTTTTGGGAAGAGGCAACTCTGATGAAGATCTCACTGTCTTTAGAAGAATTTCTCCTAATCTTTTAGTTGTTCCATTCCACCATATTTATTTTACATATGATAAACACCATTACTTCTGCTAGAGAGAATGCTGGTAAATACTAGAAGTGTAAAAACAATGCAAAACTACATTTTCATAAGTTGTTTCTGTTAATACATTTAAAGAAACTCAGACATAGAATTCCTATTGAAAAGATATGGTTGGTGACCTTATTTRTGGTTTTCATTTTTTTAATAACTAGATTATGGGGATTAACTCGTGAATAGGATTTGATAGAAAACAGTTTTTGCAGAACCATTTTGTTTCTGGATCATATATTTGTTTAAATTTCATGACTAATTAACTTATAAAACAAGTCATTGGGCCAATATCTTCTAGAGAGACTTCTGATAGATGAATCCCTTAATTGCTGTTATAATTGGCATTCATTGCAGTTCTTTGATACTCAATGCAATAGACCTCCTATGTTTTATTTAGAACCAGTTGTAAAAAAAAAAAAAAAAAAAAAAAAAAAAAAACTGCTGTGAGCTGTACAAATATCTGATTTGTCTAGGTTGTAAAAATGAAATGTAAATGAGAAATGAAATTTCAGCTTATAGCATTTTGTTAGCAATTACATGGATTGGTTAAGCTGGTGTATCTGCCTTACAAATTTTTGTTTTGCAGCTTTCTACAAATATATATTGGTTGTGACTGGTGTTATTTCCGTGATCATTAGTTATTCCCCTGTGAAAATATAGGTATGTATTAGATAGCATATCTAGTTCAAATCTATGCKGATAGAAGTGCTTCTGTTTTCAAAGAAACTTGGAGTGAGTGAAGCCACGTGCTCTCTGTGTTTTTACTTACAGCATCTGCTTGAAAATAACCTGAAGTGCTCCTATTTTATATTGCTGTCAATAGAAAAGGTAGAGAATAGAGTAATCTTTAAAGAGATTGCCTTTGGTCAAAGATTCTGACAAATATATCAAAAGTTGAGCAGTTATAAATGAATGGCTATGTTGTGCTGTCAGCTGTTTGATCCTATATGTAATAGAAACTGGAAAGAACAAGTCAGCTATTCTTTTTTTCTTTAATTTAGTACCCTGATACCAGCTGGACAGCACATCTTCGATTCTTTATATTCTTTATATTCAAGTTTTAAATTGTTTAAATGCAAACAAGTCTGGAAATAAGATGATAGTGAAGCTTGCATAAAATTTGCCTTAGATTCTGAAATGCTTTCTGCTTGTGTGAGTACATATGTAAATGAAATATAGAGCCTTTCTCTTTTGAAAATGCAGACCATTCTGTGATGGGAAGACAGCCTTGAAACATTGCACTGTTGTCAAGATTTGCCTATTGGGGTCCATTAAAATCTGGAAAGAAATCTGTAGATATGAATGTGCTCTGTATCTAACCTCTCTAAAATGAAAAGAATGTATAAACTTTCAATTAGGCAATAATAGGTGTTTTAACACCAAAATAATTTTGGATATAATGCTTCTCTCAAATTCAGGACTTTTCTCATGTGCTAATATTTTTAGTGAGTCAGCTGAAGCRTGTAAGGTGAAATGTTTGAGTATTGTCCTGAGGGCTTCACTGGACAAGGTATTTGGAGTACAGACGCTTACTGGGGCTAGCATCATTCCAAAGAAGTCCCGCTTACATAATTGATGTTTAAGATGTCATGTGGACTTGCAGTATCTTGTTTTTCCACAGAATCCTAGCTGCATTGGCAGTGGTATTAAAACCTGAACTGATTTGGGGGAGAATAAAGGGGTAGAGAGAGAAAGTAAGGCATGTGTTCGCTTATAGATCAGCTCTGAATAGCATGGTGATCATTACAGAATGATCTGTTTAAGTTGCAAGTGTGAAATAGAGCTAGTTTTAAAGTTTTGCTAGTTAATGAGACGATTTTCTAGAATTGCATGTGTTAAATTTTGTTAAGTGCTACAATGAATGTCTAATGCAAATTAAAACAAAAGAATAAATGAGGTACATCTGGTGGTATTCATCCTGGAATTGAGACATGATTAACAGATGATTATCGGAGTTCTTTGCATGATTTCAGCTGGCTGGATCCCAGAAATATGGATTTTTCATGGTGGTGGAAAAGATGAAGGACTTACCTCAGATGTAGAGTTCAAGGACTTGAGTCTACTAATTCCTCTGAGTCTGAAAAATGATGTGTGAACATGATTCCAGGTGTGTGTGCCCTTAGGTAAGGACTGTGRTGCTAGTTTTTGTCCACAGAGTTTTGAACGAAGTTAGTTGTGATCTAAGATTTGAGCTCTGAATCATTATGTCGGTATAAGTAGTCAATAGATAATCTTTCTCTGTCATTTTGATCTTTTTTCTGAAATGGCAATTTTCAAATATCCTATGTTAAACCTGCCAGTGTGTGTTAGAGCAAGATACACTTGCCATGGTAGCCCCATCTATTTTTTGCATTGGAAAGCTTTTCACTTCATATATGCCTTTAATAGAGCCTCCTTATTTTTTTAATATATACCTTTTCAGACCACTGAAAAGAAACTGCAATGCTGATCATATTCTTTCTGTTTTTTCTTCATAAAAGCAGGAAGTGTTTCTGCTTACTAAAACCTATTTTTCAATCTGTACTGTTTGAGAAAAATAAACTTAGCACATTCTATTATTGGACTTTACAGAAGACTACACAATTCTGAGATGACTTTCATTTTAGTCTTTGCCCAAGACAACCTTGTCCAAACCTACCTTCAAAATGAAGGGTTAGTTTTATTCACTAGTACTAAGAAAAAAGCTGCTTTTAAGAGATGACAGCAGTGACTTTTTTTTATAGTGTTCAGATAGTAGATGTATGCAGAGCCCCTCTAGTATACATGTTTAAGTTGCCCAAAAAAGACATTTGAATCATTTGTAGTAAGGGCCTGTCAAATCCTTTGAAGATGTTTTAGTGGATTTCTGTCCAAGAGTGCGTATCTTGCCAAAATCTCATGTGCTTTCCGCCTTAGGAAATCAGTCCTGGCACTGACTCTTATTTTTCTTCCTGGAGATTTAAATGCAAAGGATCAGCCATACCACAAATCACTACTTGGCCTACTTTTGACCAAGTATTAGGCTAGAGAAAGCTGACATTCATATATTGGTAATACAGGCAAGTGTGAATTGTTCCACCTTTGAAGATTTTAATGTCATCTTAACAGTGATAGAGTTTGATCCAAAGATTGTGTTTTCTGTTTTAGTTTGACAGTTGTCTTTTAAGGTGAGATTAGAGACAGGTGGAATAAGAGAGAAACTTTAGAAATGAGCGAATAATTAACTTCCTCTAAGTAACAATGCTTTTTCAGTTTACTCCAGAGTTTGGATATCTACATTTAATCATGTAAGAATCTTTGTAACACTAAGTAGTAGCCAGTTTGCTATGCTACGTTATTTATCTGATTTCATATTGTTGGGTCAGAACAATAGACACAGTGTTTTACTGTACTGTTTATATAGAAGAAAATGTGAACTTTCTATGGTCCATCAAGCTCTTTCTCTTTCAGTTTCATGGTCTCCAATTTGATGCATATGTTGATTTAGTGACGACAGTGGCTGAATTACTACTGTTCTAGATGTTTGACAGGGCTTGGCACATTCACTTAAGTGCTCAAGGTCTGTCTTGTAGGAATGATTTGTTAATGCTCAATAGAGTGCACGTTCAGTTAGCAGCAGTTTGTTGATACCAGTGAGTGGGAATGTGATGTGGTGGGTGTAGTGATAACGTGGTGAAGAGCGCTGCAGAGGTTACATAATACGCCTTTTGCTGTCTGAGTGCTTTCTGTTGTGGCTTTAGGCAGGTGGAACCATAACTGGAATGAAAGAAGCTAACATTATTTCTAGACCACTGTGTTTAAGACCTTTCTAACCATCACATTTCTTTAGACTTATCAGCTTTTGTTACTGACTAATTCCTCCATGACATTTTTCTTGGCTATTCCTTCTCACCTTCATGTACTGTTTTATCTGCTGTTTTATTTTATTGCTTCTCCTTGCCAGGTTACATCACAGATGTGTAGGTGTAGTTGTCTTTCAAAAGCCCTGACAACGTTGTGTCTGTTTATTCAGAATGATGTTACTGCTTTGGGAGAGAACAGAAATCTAGTTATTTTACTATTGCAGCTTCTTTCAGCAGTGTAATGCTTTAGAAAAGATAATTGTGTTTCTGAACTTTTGTACTTGCCCAAGTTGTTTTGTCTCCCTTCGAGTTTGTGTGCCGGTACAGGGAGCAGGTAACAATGGCCTGGTTGGTTTGATTAGTGGGGCTCTGTGTTTGAGACCGGTTTGAGTTGCCGCTTTAGATTTTTAATTGTGGTACGGGAGTGGGAGGAACATTTCAGTTTGAAAAGCATTTTACATATGAAAGACGCACAAGTAAGCAAGCATGGATTAGTTCCTGGTTAATACATAGCAAAAGTTAGCCTTGAAGAAATTTTTTTTTAGCTTGAGCAGTTGACTGGCTTACAAAAACTTTCTATTCTCTCTCTCAAAATAACAGATTTTAATCTCTGATTTATGTCATGAGAACGTAGTTGCATTTCAAATGAARTTTGGTTTAAAGTAGGGGTGGGAGGAAATGTTTATGTTCATGTACTACGTTGTGAGCAGTGTTAGAAAACGTTGGCCATGCTGACAGTGTCTGCATGGGGAGGTATGTAACAAATGATGCTCTGACACATGAAAAGTTTCATAAYAGATGCTGAAATTTTTAGATTAAACTACTTCTGAGAAAGCAAAAATAACTAGATTTTCTGACAATATGTCACAAGTTGAGATTTGGCTTCTTAATTTAATGGAAATTTTGTGTAAACTGAGGTTGAGTTGGTAGGGTTGTATAAGTTGTTGGATTTGGTTTTGGTTTGTTTTTAATTCTTGTTTGTACAGAGGCGATGTTTTAAGATTTCATTCTGTGAGTCTCCAGTGTTCTCAAGAGTCAGATTAAATAGATCTATTGCATAAATTGGGAGACAAAAAAAACCCAACAAACAAAAACAAAAAGACCAAAAAACCCTACAGAAATACCTGAGTTCTGTGAAATGAGCTATAGTATAGAAAGTTGTAACTTCCAGTGAGACTCCTAAGGATTAAGTTCASCTGTAATGACAAATATAAATGGGCTCTTTTTGCTTGCACGTCACATGGGACAGTCAGTCAGCTTTTGTATGAAAGTCTGTATCAGCCTCATTTATGTGACAATTTTTGTCTGCCTTTGTTTAAAAATAAAACCTTAAATTTCAGTACTTGCATTGTGAAAAATTATTAGATTGTTTAGTTACAGCAAGCAGTCTTGCAGGGTCATCTTGGGTAAGAAGTGATGGGATGAATAGGAAGCTCTTATTTACACTTATTTCCTGTCATACCAAATTTCTAAAGAAAACTGCCTATTTTTATTTTCTAGGTTGGTCTACTGAAGTAATCATATGGTTCCATAATGCTTGGCATCATTAACCCTACCTGTGAGATTAGTGCAAAATTTTATTCACTTCCTCTTCTCTCCTTCACCATTGGAATAATTTACACAATTATAGATGGTCRTTATGTCCAAATCAGACAGGTTCTGAACAAAAAGAATTAACAGGTATTAAGGATACAATAAATCCAAGCATTGTTTCTTTTGTTTTTTRGAAGTTGGTGGCAGCATTGATCTAAGATGAAAAGCAAAAATGATGGAGCCTATATGAATAAACTCATGTCCCTGTTTTGGATCCAGATGCCCTTATGGTAAAAGAAGCCTTTGCCAGTCCAGAACTAGTTTTGCATGTTATTCATCGGTTGGGGTGACTTGGTGTGCTAATGCATGCTTAGGGACCAGACAATAAAATCTGGCTAGCTTAATAAATGCAGTCAGCTTATGAATTCTTACTGTACAAACCTCTGGAGTAGGGAATACTTCTTAATATGGTGAATATATGAGTATTGATAACCCTGTGTTCAGAATATTAATGTCACTTTACGTGTTTACTGAGTATTCTTCCTTTATCCCTTTCTCTTAGATGTAGACAAGATTGATTAGTATTTGTAAAAGAAAATCATAAATATGTCTACATACTAACCAGTATAGTGAAATCAATAGCTAACAGACTCGGCATAATGCAAAAGATGGAGAACAAATGCAGGGAAAATGAGACTTGAATTAGCCTTGAATAYACTGATGTGGCCATGTTGAAGTGATAGAAGGGTTTATTCTCACAGATCTGTCTGACAACTGAAGACTCAAATTGTTAAGGAATAATTTCTTAATTTTAAACTTCCTTTTCTGGAAAAAAAAAGAAAAGAACCAAGGTAATAATTATTTTGAAACAGCACAGATTAGCTCTATTTGAATGGAATTTAATTATTAAGAAGCAATAAAATTAATGTAGATGGAGTCCGCTGAACTTGGRGGAGAGGGTTGAAAACAGTTTTTCATCAAAATCCAGAGACTAATACAGTCTTTCCTTAGAAGTGTCTAATTTTCATTTTGTAACTTGTCATCAGTTCAAAGCCGGTTAATCTGTCTGGAGTGAATGAGGGACAGAGTTGCCTTACCAGTCTGATTTACTGCACCATTTGATGTGAGATTCACAGGAAGTGTGTGATATCTGCCTGTCCTAGAAGGAAGAGCTTTATGACATGTAGTCAGTTTGCCACTAAAGGTAACAGGAAAGATACAAGACCGCTACTGTGGACTTGCAGAGCACTCAGGAGAGCACCTGCAGGAAGCRGTCCACTTTGTGTTTTAATTGTTGAGCTTTTCTGTTTTAAAAAAGAGTGGATATAGAAGAACCAGTGACTTAGTGCTCTGATACTAACATCCTTTTTGCAAGCATACAGGGGAAAGAGAGGACAAAAACCAGTTTCAAAAACTAGTACTTAAGTCTGACAAGTTGAAGATTGGGATCAAATCTTCAGGGTCCAGGAYTGAACTCTGAGGAAGAGCTGGGCCAATGCTGTGAGTCTGCTTTGGCTGCATCAGTTTAGAGATGTCTGCACCCATGGTTTGAGGAAAGGCCTAGATCAGTTATATRCAAATCCTTCAGTACCTGACCTCTTCCCACATAAAGAGTGTCGACAGTGGCTACTGCTGCAACTTGGTAGTGTAGTATTGGTGGATAGTGGGATCTTCCTCCATCTGATTTRTCACTGCAGAGGTGGTGATAAGGGTGTATCAGCCCTGCTAGGGTATATGACAGCTCTAGTTCAGTCGTAGCATGTCATCTTTAGAAGGAACTGAATGCACAGAACCCCTTGATTTTTTTTTTTTGGAGGAGGTAGGCGAATTTGATGTATGCCTCTCCTTCCACCTCAAGGCTAATGCTGTCATACTTTCTTCTTAGTTATTTGAATRTGGACTGTAGTGCATCATATCTTTAGTGATTGCTTTAGGTTTCAAACCACATCCTTGTGTCAAGCTGTGAAGAATCCCTTAAATGTATGGGGCTTTTCTTGGGGGGGGGGGGGGGGGGGGGGGAGGGGGAGAGGAGGAAGCTGGGAAAGAGGTGTCAGTACATTAGGTTTCCATTTGGCAGCCTTACTCAGAAGTATTAGGAACATCAGACAAGTCTGGAGTATGGTTTGGGCATATTTTTAAAAGGAGGGACAGGGGTTTGGGTTTATTTGTTTCCAGTGATATGTCATTCCCCAAAATACTTCAATTTACTGATAATCTCTGCAAATTCTTCTTTGCCATAATTTTACTAAACAGGTAAGTGGCATGCGTAACAGACTGCGGCAAAACTGTCAACAGATGAACCTGAGGAGATACAGTCATCCTTAACTTACTACGAAAACTTTAGCATTGATTATAAGAGTGATTACAAGAAATAATTTGGAATCTAATTTTCAGAAACTACTGAAAGAAGCTGAATGTAAAAAGAATTATGCCTAGCTGCCTGTATTTGCCCTCAAACTCACTGCACTGTTTTGAATTCAGAATACAAGCCCACAGGGAAGCGCTGACCATAATCTTCCTCTTTACCTCTTATGCCAGCTGTCTAGTTAAAGATAGTAAGTGCTCTGCTGAAGCTCTTTCATTTTCTAGGCTGAATCTGAATGATGAACTGATATTCTTGTGACCTGTTGCTGTTATTTTACCTTTTCCTGGGAGAGGGAAAAAGAGGGGAAGGGAATTAGGATCTTTGGAATCCCTCTCATCATGGGGTGGAATCTTGCTGTCTTGCTGTGGTGTGTGGTGTTTTTTGTGCTTTGTTCATGCTACTCTACTGTGAATGAAAGAGTGCATGTTTGAATTTGAAAGGGGAATCTTGTTTGTAATTCCTGAACGTAAACAAACTCCTGGGAGAAATGCCGTATTGGAAAGCAGAGCAGTTCTGTTAGACCATCTTTTAAGACTGAGTTCTGGTGGCACCTTTATGATATTGTCAGTGACAAGTGTATGTGTGTTTTTAGGAGGGCTTCCAAAGTACAGCCTGCTTTGTGTTGGTTTGTTTATGGTTCTGTTATGCAAAATTTGCTGTGTTTCCCATTCCCCTCTCCTCATGTTTAAAGTTCACGGTCTAACTTTAGCTGCACCCTATGAACTGGCCCAGCAAACTGGAGGATGATAAATGATAAAAGTTGTATTTTCACCTCAGTTTCCTCATAAATGGCATCAGACAGAAAATGCTTTTTATTCTGTGCTTTAGAAAGAGCAAGATACAGAGTTAGGAGGATTTACTTTTCCCCAGGGTAGTGTGGTTGCAACTGAGGAAACAGAGCCAGAAGAGTTTGGCAAAGTAGCAGACYGGTCATGGGAATAATCTGTTTCTTCTGGTGATGGGTGGCACTTAAAAGGAAGCTGAGCTGAAAAGCCATTTTTCATGCTAAGACTGAGTGGCGTGGGTTAGCCATTGAACAAACGCACGCTTTTAAAGTGCAAGCTAACAGCTTGGCAGGTCGTGCCTGACACGCAGCAAGTGATAGGATTTTAGTTCTTGTGATTGTTTTTTTTTTGGTGGATTGTAACTCCTAGTAATTTCAATACTTTCCTAAGTGCAAGGTGATTTATTTCCAAGTTCAAAATACCTTAAAGACCCATCTAGTAAGGAAATATATTTTTGTCCCTAAATACAATAAATGACTTTAATTCTAAACAGTAATTATATTCAACTGTTGCACACATTGTCAAAAATACAGAATATGAAGCACACTACAGCTTACTACCACAGTTCAAGAGTTAAAATATGGCCTGTAATTTTTCTATGAAGTAAACTGACAGTTATGTTAAAGCATCTTTGTATATTGCTTTTACAGAAACAGACCTGGCACACTGACCGTGGGGTTTGACAGAAAAATCTCTAATGCAGTGAAGCTACCTTCATACAGACTAACAGTGGTAAGAGACACTTCCAGTCCTACTTGTGTCATACTAGGAAGTAAGTTCTCTGTTGGGGGGGGGGGATATACATTTGTGCAAGATTCACTTGATACTCCCTTCAGTGAGTCAGATGGAGAAGAGAGGACCTAAGCAAACATCTCTCCAAAATATCCTTAAACATGCTATCCTGTGAAAGAAAATGAACTAGGCAACCTGAATGAGGTTTCTGAATTGGTTGAGGAAAAAAAAAAGAAAAAAAAAAAAGCTTTGTGCAAAAATAAGGTACCATTAATAAGCTCTCTGCAACATCTTGCCTCCTTGACAGGCAACACCTTTAATACTGGAGAATAAGTATTGTCATATTTACCTCTAATTTGGTGAGGAAAACTGTCTGAGGAAAGGCTTCCTGGTAATAAATATTGAACTTACTCCTGAGCTCTCTTTAAGAAACTCAGATCAACTGCTTTTTTTTTTTTTTTTGGTTTGGAGTTGGAGTGTGAAGTAGGATAAGAGGTTTTTATATTGAATATCCAATCAATAGTACAGTGTCTGTATAAACAAGAAAGTCTCAAAATGTTCATGTTCAAATCCAAAATCTGGATTTGTCTGCTGGGAGTTAAACATAAGAGACTTGATCACTGACGTGTGTTATTCACTGCTCTGTGAATACAGAAAATTTTGATCTTTAAACT
The DNA here is from genome assembly GCF_003343005.1 of Rhea americana. Classification (NCBI taxonomy): domain Eukaryota; kingdom Metazoa; phylum Chordata; class Aves; order Rheiformes; family Rheidae; genus Rhea; species Rhea americana. Next base: position 1,431,990 of record NW_028185261.1, on the reverse strand, counting down.
GTGTGATAATATTAGGCCTATACTTAGTTCTGTTTAAAGGATTTAGGCTCTGGCAATTATTCTCTATGTAGGTAATGTGTTAGTTAAGTCAGGCAAATAGGCATTGTGAGATTGTGTTCCTTACGTGGCATCTTCCTGACTGTAAGTTTATTTCAGTTAACTGATTGGCACGATGAATTTCAGATACAGTATCATCTGTGTTGCTTGATTTCATTTGTTATTTGCAAAGCACAAGCTTGGTATTATGGTATTGACGATAATTGTGAATGTAACTTTCATTATTTTGTTTTGAGGACAACTAAGTAAATATTTGTGTATTGCTGTACTGGTGAATGTTTAAAACCATGTGATATGACTAGAACATCTGTATACAGAAGCAGTTGTCTTTTTTTTCCCTCAACTCCTTGGCAGAAGTTGGAGAACAGTGGCAACTATTAATTGATACATGGGAAGAGATGAATAGTCAGTAGATTGCTTTACAACATGGATTTCAGTCTATATGGAATGTAGAAATAATGAGCTCAGTCCCACTTGATACACAAAATACTGTATTCTCTTAATTTGTTTAGGTCTAGACTTGTAGGGGAGGCTACACTGAACMCCGTTGTTACACCAAAGGTACACCTGCTTCCACAGGCTGCCCTCCAGCCACTGTTCTTAATGTGAGCGGATACCTGAGGGCTGGTGCAACTTGCTCTGTTAATAGGACTTGGACAGCTGCCTTGTCCTGTGAGCAGGACAGTCTGCCAAGACCTGACCACCTGGAACCCCATCTTTGTTTCATCTGAACCGCGTCTCAGTTCCACCGGCTGAACAGAGCTTTGTCGTATGACTTGTGGTCCTCACTGGCAGGTATACCTGTAGGTAAGGGAAGGGGGCTTGCTCTAGGAGAGACAGATGCAAGTCGCCTCCCCCCTGGTTCGGGAAGGCCTGACCGGGAAACTCCTCGAGGCTGAGAGCCCAAATTGCTTGGTGGTACATAGACTCTGCTTTATTTGCTAACTATCTGTTGGTCTTTCTTTCTGTTCCTCTGATATGTGAATAGCCTATGCCTGCGAATTAATAAATTAATTAATACTCATTGCTTGCTTGTATTGTGATATTGCTATAAGCATAACAAGACTGTATTTGTCTAGTTCAGAGTGTGACCCTTGGCAAAATTTTTTTGTCCTGCTGCGTCTAAAAGAGAAGCATAGTGGTACTGCCTTATGTTAAGCAGGATTTAGAGCAACATATGGATGATGCTATAATGTAATTCATAGTTGATCTAAGTTTTACTGTAATCATTAAAATTTCTCTGTTTTTTTTAGAGAGAACAAGCCTAATACAAGGAAAGCAGCTGAAATAAGTAACTAATACATAATTATAGGTACATATTTTTTAAAGCTTGGTTTGAAAAATGCTGCTTTTTAATCTTAAACTATGTTCTTGTTTTACATCACTGATGGAGTGTGTTAGAGAAATGTTTGAAGACTTGTACCTTAAAAAAAAATAGCTCTCAAATCTCATCAGTTAAATGCGATGTAGTTTCCAGAAAAATGAAGGAAAGCCTTTGAAGAGGCTTCTAAAAAGGAAATTGAGTATATAATGTAAACTGAGTGTCATCCCATTTGATAGAAAATCCAATGAATAATGTGAATGCATAGGTATATTGGTAGCTGTGGAGCTTGTAATTAAAAAAAAGTTTTGCACACAAATGACCAGTTCTACTTAACTTTGTAAAATACACTATACTTTTGTAGGAGAATGAGGGAGGCATGCAGTGTCTTACAGAATTGAGACCGTAGTTTTTTTTTCTTATAAAAAAAATGGAGGGTGCTAGAAWTCATTTTCATAGCTCTCATATAAATTTGAACAAGACTGAAGAATTCAAAAGATTGGCTTATATAAACTTGAAGGTATGATCTTAGTTGGATTTTGGAATATTATAACTATATGTAAAGTGCTCACTATTTGATTTTTACTTTTTAGTAAATTTAAATCTCATAAATGAAATCCCCCAAATTGTAACATCTTAAAAAGGTGGGGTATATGTGCAACATGAAGAACTTACATTCCTGGTTTGAGGAGAGGTATTTTTGCAGAAATGGGATAGGGAAATGGAACTGCAGTGTAGGGTTTAGATGTTTATACATGAGCAGAGATGTCCAGAAGTCTTTGATAACAAATACCTTACAAAAAAGGGGACTAAATAGAATTTATAAGAAATGCTAAGGTTAGATGCTACTCTACTGACAGAGTTATCAGGAAAGACGACATGCATTATTTGGTAAGTGTGTGTTATTGATGCGTCTTTCACAACTGATACTGGTCTGTGGGGAAAGAAGAGGGTTTGGATATCTTAGGCAATATGCAAGGGATCTAACTAAAAGAATCTTTGATTTTTATAAACTCAGAATGGTTGTGTTGATGGAGACATATATAAAGTAGTAAAAATGCCAGTGCAGAACACTTTATTCAGTGCAATCTTAAGTTTTTACAGTGCAATTCAAGTTACTATCTGCTTTAGCTCTTATCAATTATGTGAGCTGAATTTTCACAGTGACAGTTCTAACATCCATCTCTTTCCTAGGATCACAAAGTCAATGTTTCCTGGAATAAATCAGTTACTCAGATCCCATCACCATATTGTTTTCATCCATAAAGAATGTCTTGCTTTAGTACACTTCTTTATGGTTGTAGTGTAAATTTGATACAGAGATGTCCTTGGGATTCTAGTCTGTTTACAGGTCTGGTTCTAGAAATCCATGTTGGCTGGTGGTCAATAATAAGTAAAGCTGTGATACTTCTTTTTCTACAAATATAGTAAATGAAAAAAAACTCTTCAAATGAAGACACCTTTATAAGGAATATTAGCATGTCGATGTTAATCACTTGTTTTGTTAGTAATCACATATGTATTTTAAAAAATCACTTATTGGGTGCCAATTCATCAGAATTGTAACTGAAAGCATACCTATTTAGTAGGAAAGGTTCCCACTGAGTTCCTTCTATGTCCCAGCTACCTGTCAGGGGAGCTTAAGCATTAAATAAGGGACTTAATTACTTCAGTTGACTTCCAAGGCATTTCCTAATTAGGGGAAGCTGATAACCTGGAGTGCACTGATACGAGTTCTCAAAAGAATTTCATATCTCTTTCCATCTTAAAATCAGTATCTTTTATTTGTTTATCTAACAATCTTGCTTAGGGTTAATACTCTTGTTAGGAATTCTGTAGGAAGCTCTGAATACCTTTCRCTCTGGTAATAAGAGTTTGGGCATGTGCATATTCTTGAATTTCAAGAGCTACAGTTAATGTGGAATAGAAATAATCAAATGAAATGAGATTTCTAGGGTATCTTTCCATTGTTTACCTTCCCATACTGATGATACAGTAGCATCTTGGTATAACTCCTGCAGTTTCTGCAGTTCGTTTTTCAGTAGCCTAGATTCTTCCCTAGTAGCCTGGTTTGGCTTAGCTCAACAGCCAGTAAATAAAACAAGTGAAAGATCTTCTATGAGGCTCTGAAGTTTACTTGTCCAAAAGGCTTCACTATTGTAACTTGCTGCTTTCATACTTTGCTGGTCTCTGCTAAATATCTCATATCCTGGATTTTCCTGATTGTACATACATTGTTTTTCTAGTTTGGCTGCATTTTTCTTGCCTTTGACTGTATAGTTATTACTGTTCCTCTACAGAAGGTCAGCTGCCTTTCTGCAGTTAAATAATGGGTTTCATATACTGGAAGTTGAGGTCTTTGAAGAAATGTCTGTTTGCAGTTGGACTAGGTGCATGCATATGCAGCCTCTTCATAATACACTTAAAAATGCTATCCGTATTGTTCTCTGTATGATAAGAATGCATTGTGGATTTATATTTGGCAATTATAAATAGTATTTGATCTCTCCACTGAAGATTCAGGTTGTTCCTAAAATGAAATCTAAAAATACAGATGTCAGGTATTTTTTTTAAAAAAGTATCTGTTTCCTAGAAAAAATAGCATAGTCAGAAGACAGTTCAAATTTATGCAGAGTCATTGAAGGGAGGTTGTGTTGAGTCTGGAGAAAATCCCCTTTGAATTGGCCTCCTTTGATATTCCCTTGGAGCTGTGGACCTTTGTCTCCAGGTCTAGTGACTATCACAGTTGCATCAGTGTCCTTTCTGAGGTTCTCTTCCCTGGAGACTCTTGGAAGTGATTTTACTTAGGGTAAGTAGAGCTAGATTTTGAGATTAAAAATAATGTCTCAATAGAGTAGCTCTATTTGCTACTGGTTTGTAACATTTTATTATGCAAATGTATCTTTGCAAGAGCTTTTAGTTTTTTGTTTGGGCTCTTTTTGCCTCTTGGAAATTGTTCTTTGCTTATTGCATATGCACATGAGAACTGTCAGGCACAACTCGGTATACTGAAATATTAGTCTTTATGAAACAGTGATTGTAATATTGTCTTTGAAACTTAGGAAGCAGTAGTAAGACTAGTTCCTATAGTATGGCCTGAATTTTACTTGTACTGATTTTTGTACTGTGATACTATTACAGTGTGCTTCCAGGCATGAAAAAGCAATACACATCTTTAATAGCACAAAAGATCTAGTAACAGCCTTGAGAAAAGTAAAATTGTACTGTCCAAACTAGTTTCTCAGACTTTAACCTTCTATAACACCAACTGGCAAAGCAAATGTCTATAGGCTTGAACCTATATTTGTTTAAAGTGGACACATCTGTGATAGGCAAATAAGAAGGAATTTTTTTTTTTAATAAATATAAATGTTTATTAATCATAAAGATTAGCAAATAAAAGAATACTTGATAGCCTTTTCCATCAGGTTTGGAAAAGAGGGAGTTGATTGCTGTGATATAAATTGTGAGTGCACAAGGACTGATTCAAATGTAAACCTGTCAATAAAAAGCTGAGGGACTGATGTTATGATGTTGCAGAATTTACTGTATTGAACTATAAAATAGCATTGCTGGTTTTGTGTATATAACGGTTGCCCCTGTATACAGCTAGTACTGGATTTGGATCTTTACAATAAATCTGTGCCTAGAAATCAACTAGAAGCAGTATCTTCCCCTGTTTAGTCAAGTATTTGTCAAGCATGACATCACCAGACCACCAACACAAAATACAATGTACTATTGTATTTAACTGGAATAGTATGCTGTCTGACAGCAGCAGTAGCAATCTTGCAGAGCACGGGATGCAAAGAACTTGGAGCAATCTCATGCAGGAATGAGGGAGTTGCTGAAGGTATCAGTGTCTCATCAGTCATTTTAAGCTACGACTTGTGTCATCTCAGCAGAGAAGTTTTAACTGGAAAAGGAAGGAGGCAGGAATTAAAGGTCGGACGCCACTGTGAAAGGAGAAAGCGATTTAAAAGGAAGAGGAGAAAGGAAGAAAACACTGAAAGCAAGCACTAAAATCAGGGTGCTTCATAGAGATAAATAGGAACATGAGTGTGAAGAATTTGTGCAGTAACTAGTTTTGACTTTCTGTAAAGAATATCTGCACCTGTTTTAGGAGTTTGAAGCAAGTTTTAGTGGAAGAAAGGGGCTGTACCTTATCTTTTGTTCTAATTAGTTTACTGCGTATCTTCCTACTTTACAGCAAGCCAGATGAGTATGCTTGCACTCRTACTGACATGGCCAAGACCTTGACTTGTTCATCTATTGCAATGATGAATATGCCCAAATTGAGGCAAATCTTTGAGAGAGCTTTTAGTAACATAGATGAAAACTGAACTTGACCATCTTTTGAATTTATAAAAAGCATCATAACTTTATCTGATGTGGTTGAGAAGCCTTTCTAAAATACTTTGAAAAGATAAGTCTCATACTTGTTTCTTACTAAAGGACTGCCAGCATTCTGTAGGTACCTCTACAATATAGAAAAAACACTATGTTAGATTAAGCAGTGAATAATGAATTATATCTGAATAGAGTTTAGTAGTCTTGTTCTTTTGTATTGTTTCCCTTTCCTTTTCCTGGATACTATTTACTTAAAATGTCTGAAGACTGAGATTTCATTTAACTTGCTGTGTATAATCTTCTCTACCAACTTAAATGCCAAAAGGATTTTCAATTTATCCAGTAGATTACCTTACATACATTGTCAAGCTATTCACTACCTGTGTCTAATAGCAATTAGAGTGCATTTTAAAAGAAAGTGGATGTTGGTCTGGTCGGGGTAATCTGAGATAATGTCAAGGAAGTTACTGTAGGTGCTAAAAATGTCAAAATGTTGGTGCTCCCAGCAAATACTTAGTTGAGTGAAACTTTCGTTTTTTTTTTCCCTTTTGTTCCATCTTTTCCTTTCTGGGCCACTTCCTGAGAAGCAGGATGAAGTATCCAGGAAGAGGCCGTTTGATACTTCTAATGGCTTAGTTGACGCAAGCTATAGCAATACGATTTTCCTTAAAGTGAGTGTAAGTGTATGTATGTGACATTATTGCGATGTTGTATAATCCTGGGAGTCTCAGTGAAGCTCACAGTACTTCTTGCACTGCCTCCATCCACACGGGCAGTCGTAGTGTATGTCTTACTGCTTGGATGCTTCTTGCCTGGAATTAAGGACAAAATGGATACAGCCAATGGTAGATTATAATGCCTGGAGAATACTCCAGTGAGCCATAGTGAGGATCTTTACAAGCCGTGATCACTATAGAGGAATGCTACTTTAAACTGCATTGTCTTATTTTCTGGGTACCTGACATGTTTCTACTTTCTTGAGGCTTCATTTTCATCATCATTCCACTTAGCTGCCTAACTTGCTTTCTTATGTTTCTTGCCTATGTATTTCTATTATGATACTGTCATAACATAAAATAAAAAAGGAATGAGAAATAGGAAGTGCTGTTTTAATCTGTTGAATTCTGCTTCCAGAAGTAATGCTGGAGGTAGTGTGAAGGAGAAGAATTTTGATTTTAACTTTGTCCAAAGTACCTTGATTCACAGGAGAACTTTAGAGTTGTGGGAGGAGGATGCCAAGTGCTCTAGGCAATTCCGGTCTAACCTGAAATACTAAAATAGCAAGGAAATCCAGGCCGAGGTTGAATTATGCAGGTCTGCATAATAGTGTGCTTAAGCCATTATAGGGAGTCAGCGGGGATGTAATCAGCTGCTTCCAAGTGCAAGTCTATGAAATAGCAATAAGCAGGAAGTGTCCTTTTTAGGCTTTCTGAAGCACAACTTTTACAGGCCAACAGTGACTTAGTCATAGGAATTTAATGTGCAAGACCTGGAAAACCAATCTGAAAGTTCAGGTAAGCAAGCTTTCTGAGAACCATGTGACTGGTAGCAGCGTTCATTATGTAATATCAAAATATTAACACAGGGAATTGTTCCCCACTTTGAAGAAAGCAAGTTCTCTCTCTTAAAGACACTGGGTCACATTTTAACTTTGGGAGCCGAATGAATCTGACCTCGAAAAGCCCTGCTAATGGTAGGCTTTCATATTGGCAATTGCCATCCTGACGGATATTAGGATTCTGCAGGATGAAATCACTCSATTAGAGGGTTTTTTTTGGTTTTGTTTTTTTAATGGTACTCTATAAGTTTTAGTTGTAATCAATGTAACTTTTTTACTAATTGAATGAATGCTCAATACATATTCATGTGCAGATGGCAGGGGCTAATCTCTGGACCCTGCCAATCCTTTGCAGTTGGGTGAGTGTCAGTGAACAAAATTCTTTAGCTGTAATAATGAAGGCATTTTTCATAAACAATTGCCAATGTTACTGGGTAAGTGTTGACATCACTTTTATTCATACTGAGTTTCAATAACAGCAACAGTTAAAATAGCTGAGTAATCTAATTTATCATAAAATAAAAAAAAATCTTTTTGGTAATTTAAGTGGGACATTTTCTCATATGAAGTGATGTCATTGTCAGTTACTCAAAATGTGATTGTATATTGGTGTATACCCACTACCTATATTATATTAAGAGATATCAGTTACTTGCGAATGAGCATTGTATGCTTTGGAGCTGTTAACAATCTTCCAGTAATCAGGTATGGGTTTGGAATTTTTGTTTTGTGGATTTTTTTTGGTTTTTCATACTAACACATATCAGGATTATAAGTATATTTGGATTAGATATGCTGTATCTATGCACGAGGAGCAAGCATAGTTATTCATCTAGGAGTTTTTGAAGAGCAGCATTTAAATGAATTGGATCATTTTGTACTGATGTGTCAAGAATACAGTACCTTGAACAGATCTTATATCTTGACTGAAATGCTTATCTTCTGAAGTTGGCACAGATGCCATTAAGCTATGATTACAAAGAGATGTCTTCACTCTTGGGGCTGGAATAAAAATGGATTATTTAGGGAGAGTCTTTACATTAGGACTTCTGTAGTTTGGACTGAATTTTTATAGCTGAGTTTGTTATACCTGCTTTGCTTCCAGTGCGTTATATTTTGTGCCTAGCACTGCTGGTTCATGATTGCTAAATCTTTTACCTGTGCAAGTAAAATTCTTTTTCATTTGTCTGCACACAGTCTGTTAGGATTCTTTGCTTCCAAAGAAGTAACATGCCTCGCATTCGTTACCATTACCTGAGATGACCTACCAGAGATCTTCCAGTTTAATTAAAAGAAAAATATTTTGCACATAAGGGATGTGTCAGATGTGTCTCTAGTTTTGTGACGTGTTTTGCAACAGGCTGCAAAGAACCAATAGCAGAGTAACTGAAGAAGTAAAAGCATGTAAATGATAAACTGAAGGAACTGATCAGATAACATGCTAAATGCTTTGGTGCTTGGTCTGGTTTTACTTGCCACCATGACTTAAGAAAGCATAAGCATCTAATTGGATTGGTTGAGGTGAAAATCAGTTGAACTAATGAAAAAATTGTCATGACATGAGAAATGGTGTAAGATGGGAAGGACTCATAATAAGATTTGGAATATTTTTTTTTTCTTTCCTTAAGGAATAAGCAACCAGTGATTTCACATGTCAGAGTGAAGTAGGGAAAAAGAACAAACTGAATGAGTTCATATTTCCCTCAAAAGTGAGTTTTATATTATGGCAGCAAAAACTAGACCAATAAAAAGAATGTCTATATGGAAGATGTAGTCATTTATCATTTCATGGATCGGGGAGCAATATTCTCTTGCTGACTAGGTAAGAACTCTATTATGTAAAGGTTCTTATCTCAATACCTGAAAGTTGTTAACGTATTCAAAGGAATTGAGGGGAGTAGCATAATTACACATTTCAATTCTTGATGCTTCAGATAACTAAGTTCATGTAGTTTGTCCAAATGTTCAACGAAGAATAAGAGTATTTGAAAAATCATCGGTAAATATTTTGAAATGCAGAACATAGGCTAGATACTTAGGGACAATGTCGTGTGCTTCTCTGGTTAAAATTGGAAATGGAGAGCAAGAACAGATATCTTTGGCTTCCATTTCTATTGGAGAGTGGGCTTGATCCACCTTATGTTGAACCAAGATAGAATGCCATTTCTACAGACCAATTTCCTAGCATCCATTGGGATAGAGTTTTTTAGTTCTGGTGGGACTACTAACGAGCTTCTTATAAAGGAGAAAGACTTTGATCTAATGCTGCATGCCTTTGCACATCTCGTGGTTAGTGGAGTTCAAATAACAAATGGTGCATTGTTCTGTGTGTTAAATGGTCTTTTTGTTGGTATGGGACACTTCTGAATCAGGGAGCTACAGGAGCTGCTTGGAATCTGAATTCCTGTTGGAAGATGAAGTTCTATTTCTTCCAGCGTTTTACTCAGAATTCTGTTGGAAAGGTCTAAAACAATTGAAAAGTTTTAGTGTGAAGTGTATTTCTATTAAACTATTTATATTAATTTCTTTAAGTGAGAACACTTTGTAACATACTAGTTCACAACTAATGTATCACTGTTTCTTTTTATTCTAGTACATGAGAAACTATAAAGCAACAGTGACAAATTCAGATACTGACAAATGAGTGATTTATTCTACATGAGAACAAGTGCCTGCTCTATTCCCTGGCAAGAAATTTGAATGCAAAAGGGTAAGCTGTTCTAATTGTTGCTGTTAACTACTTTAAAGCAAAGGATTATGCTCAGGAACTGAGGATTTTTCCTCAGTTGAAGTTTTTTTTTTTTTTTTTTTTTTTTTTTTAAGAATGTGGAATGAATGAGTCAAGTCAGAATTCTTTCTTCAAGTGTTTTTAACAAAGCTAAAAGGCTAAGTTTAGAGCCCCTTACTGGTGCAGGGAGAAAGGAAGAACTGCTTGTGTCCATTTCCCCTGTTTATGAGTACCCTTGACATGAAGTCAGCCCTTCAATATATGGCATATGCAAGTTGTTGATGCAAAGTGCTCTGTGTTATTGTGTTTCAACCACCATGCTGCTGAGGGACAGAATAATGCCTATTGATACTGCTATTACCAACTGACCAAAATCACCCTTTTCATTTTCTTTGAGATGAATACTGTTTTCTGACATTGACATGTTTGACATCTCCTTCTCTTTTGTCTTTCTCTTCTGCACACCTGATCACTCAGTATTTGCATTCAAAACACTACTAAGGTCCAGTGAGGCTGCAGTTTTTATGCTTCTCTGGTGTACAGAGAAAGCTTTGCTTGGGTTTAGAGGAAAGGCAGCAACTAAAGTTTCCACTGATTTATTGCAGAAAAGCCAAACTTGAGGACTTACGATGTGATGAATGAGTTACTTGTGCAGATGGTGATATACTTCTCTAAAACATTAAAAAATAGAGCTGAATTCTTTGCAAGTATGGGTAGGGAACCAGGATCCTCTGAAAAACTGTTTTATTTAGCTCAGTGTTACTTGAAAGGAAGGTGAGCTAAATGTTTAAACAAAAGCATGTGTTTAACAAACAATTTAAGGGTTGACAAAACTTTTTCCCTTGGCTTGCTTACTTCAGTTGCAGCCATGTGCTTTAGAGCAAGTACATGCTATTTCATTRTATTATAAATCCAAAAATCTATTCAAGTACCCCTGAGAAGGTTTAGAAGTTTAATTTAGTTTAGGCTGTGTCAGTCAATTGATGCTGCTAGCTTTCCTAAAGATTTTTTCAATCTAGCACCAAGATGGCTATTACTATGATTGTATTATACCGTATCCTTGTGAAAAATACTCCCGTAATATCATTACTTCTCAAAAACACATAGCTAGTTTTCGTTTCCTTTCTGACCTCCATTATATCTCTTGATTTCCTCAACCTAGCAATTTTTGGCAGATTTGGAGCACTCAAATCTTTCTCCCCTCTATTCCTTTACCACATACTCTCAAGTGACTGAGTCGCCTGCTCTTCCAGCTACTTGTTATTTTTAGTTGAGCTGTTCTTCAGAAGGGATATGCATAATAGCATGCCAAATGGTGTTACTTAGATAAACACGTTAGTGTTACTATTCATTCAAATGATACTACAGCACTCTTTTCAAGTGTGTGTGTGTATATATACACATAGTCTGGTAATTCAATAGCTGTGTGTTTGTGTGTGCATGTGCACACATCCACTTAGAAGAGTGAAAAACATCTGGAGTACTTAAGGGGGGAGAGTACTGTTCAGTCTTTAGCCACGGACCAGGTCTCAGGCAGTGTAGGTGGAAGGAAACTACCTTTGATAGGTTGAGGTACAGAAGAGACCATACTAAACAAATAATTGGCTTAGAGCAGGCTTTTATAACCTGACTATTGAATTACCAGACTCAATCTTTTCTTTGCGTGTTATCTTTTACTTAGAAGTGTTTTAAAATGATTTCATTCAGGATTTTTAGAGGATAGAAGTGATACTTGTTTTAGGGACCAAAAATAGTTAATAGCTGTTCCCCCCTCTTGCAGTGTTTGTCAACTTGCTTCAGACACACTTTGCTGTTGTTTTCAATCTCAGTATTTGGAGATTATATTTTAGTACAGGGACTTTTTTGTAGTGTTAAACTCTTCAGGCAATACTGTTGTCTTGTAACCTAGGCTTGCCTTGAGGAGAACCTTCCTAAATGATGTAGGTATTGAGGAACCAAGATATTTCTGCAGTTTGGTATTGTTCTGGGAACTCCTTATTTTAGAACTCTGTGTGTGTGATAACTGTCACTTATGTTTAAAAACAGATTGATCATGACAAGGTGGTTCTGTGGCAAAATTTTTGAAAAGTTTCCTTATGTAAGAGAAGAGGAGAAACTCAAATGGGACTTTCATCATTAGATGAAAGACAGGAGCTTGTCTAACAATCCAGCTGAACCTCAGCTTGCAGAAGGCATAAGACAGGGTACCTAAGAAGCATGTTCTTTTTTTCAAAATTATACAGTTCTCCAGTGTATTTTGAGCAAAAATGACTGTTAAGAAATGTTCAGATAAATTCTTTTGGCCTGTCTTCCACATTATCTCTAGCGTATCAAAAATTGTTAAATTGTTCATTGTTCATTTGTTCAGCAGAAAGTCAGAAACCATTATAGTTAGTATTGTATTAAAGCAGAAACTTTGTTCTGTGGAATGAAAGAAAGGTGTTTGCTTAGGGGTTACTGTAATCTTTCTGTTTTTTAACTTCTTAAATAAAAGAACATTGAAAAAATGTTCTTTTGGTATATTTGAAAGAAAAAAAACAATCTCAGAATATAATCATTTGGAGTTCTAAATCTCCCCTTCTGTTCCTTTTCCCAGTCTCCCAATCCTAACTCTTCTTCTAGCTAAAATTCTAAAATTCTTTGCAGAATTAACAATATCAGTGGTTCCCACAAACCCTCTTTCAGTGAACTTAGTATAAGATAAGTGGAAAAAATTTATTATTGCCTCTTCTGTTCCTTTTTCATAGATGTTTTGTGTCAGAGCTTAATCAGCCTACCTCTACAGGACTACTGCAAAATACTCCAGGTGGTTTGCAAATACTAATAATGTTTAAAGTAAAGTTTGTTAGATTTGGAGTTAGTACTGTGGCATCCTGTTGTATGATGACTAAGGGATGACTTTGATTACTACTGTTTTTTTCAATAAGTCTGATAAGGTGTGGGGGGGTTTATATTGTGTAGGTTTGACTTCATGCTTATACCTCCCCACTCAATCTCAGACAAGTGGTGCAATTCTCCTTTCCTTGCTGGTTGGGCTGAAAGACTAAATGGCTGTGGATTTTTGCATTCTTTTTAAAAGAAAACAAAGGGTACATAAGTCGTGTCATTCTCGATTAGTTTGCTTCACTACTTAGGCAAAAGTTTGTATTCTGGAAGATTTTTTGTGCTAGGCAGTTGAGAACTGAGGGGGCTAAAAAAAAAAAAAAAAAAAAAAAAAAAATCTGAGTTCATCACTTAGGAAAGGATCTTATAGCCTAGATTCTTTCATTCTGACAACATCAACTCAAAATGTTTCCATGTATGTGCTGGATTTTTTTTTTAAAAAAAATCTCTGCACCTTTTTGCGTGAAGGGGCTCCTGTTCCACAGTCCACAGACTGGGGCAAGGCACAGACCCACTGGAGAGAAAATGCTGTTAAGAGGCCTTATTTCCACCAAAATGTGGAATCATCTCCTAGGGGTAGACATACCTGAAACAAATTTAAGATGCTTAGATAGAAATTCTTGTGTAGCTTTTGCTGCTTTTCAACAGACTTGCATAGATTTGGAATTCTGGAATTTAAAGGCAAAGCTATGTTTGTGCAAAGTTCCCCCCCAGCTCTCTTCCTCCCCCGCCCCCCACCTTCCCTTTAAGAGCACTGCAGTCTTTGGACGTTTTAGTGTCTGTCACTTACTGTGAGTAAGGGAAGGCTGTAGCATTGTAAAGTTGAATTACATGGACTATGCCCTGATTTGCACACAGAAATCTTAAAGGCAGGATTCATCAGAGATTTACCCAAAATCTACTCTTGGCTGGTGATGGAATCTAAAAAATCAAACCTGGTCTAACAGATCAATATTTAATTTTTTTTGCTTAAAACAAAGCCATTTTTGTCTCTGAATAGTGATCTGAGTGAAATATATAGCTTTCAAGTAGGAGGGTAGAAATACACTACACAATCTGGGTTTTGAAAATTTGGCATGTAGATCTTTAAGCACAGAAAAAAAAAGCAATAAGACCTAGTCTTAATTGCAAGGTGTGTGCCTGTTTGGGATTTTTTTTTTTTTTTTTTTTTTTTTTTTTTTTTTTTTGCTATCCTTTTCTTGATTGAAAAGGAAAATATTTTGCTAATTGTGTTTAAGGAACGTAGCAATTTCCTGTGTACCAGTAAAAATCTGACAGTGTACCTGATACTGCTGACCATAATCTGCTTATTTAAAGCACCATTCCTCCCCTTCTCTATTTACACCAAGCTGCCACTATACCTGCGTTCTTCCTGCCACTGAGGGTTTTAGCTTCCCCTTCCAAACACCTGGACTGATACTATCCCTGTTTTTTTTATTCCCATTACTGCCTGTGGAAGCAGCAGTGGCAAGGAGCCAGCCTATGCTGCATCCAGCGGAGTCAATGTCAGACTGGCTCTGCCAAGTGCCAAATTCCAGCTTTGTTGCACTTCATTACCTTGCACCACCTGTATTGCAGGCATTCTCATGCCTTTTGGAAGTGACTTCCAGCTTGATGCCTCTTGAAGTTTTGCAAGTGGTAAAGTTTCTGCCATGTTTCTAATTACTTTCTTCCTTATGGGCAATTACCCCCTCCTTTTTCTTTAAACCTACTTCTTGCATCATTAACAGGTTACAATAGMTCATACTGTTTTCAGTTCAGCACTAGACTCTTAGCATCACTGAACATCAAGCAGTTAAATGATTTAAGATATTTTTATCCTGTTAAGTATTTTGCAATGTTATTAAAATAAATGGACTCATTGCAGTGTCTTTTGGAATAATGTATAAGGACAAAGTCTAATTAGCCTTCAGTTTAAGGTATGATTGTGAGACTATTTTAGCTGCTTTATTCCTGCTCTTTTAAATTACTGTAAATAGTGAGGACTCGCATGGAAAGGAGTTTATCTGCAAAATCCAAATGGATTAGTCAGATGTATTAAACAGGTACCAGTAGCTTCTTACTGGGTCTGTTTTCAGCCAGGAAAGCTACATCTTTCTAGAAGATATGAATGAAAGCCTATGTTACCTCAAATGGAATTGTAATTTCATGTTGCGCACACAGTAATTGAGTGGCAGAAGCAAATGATGCCTGGACAGCACAAATTCCTAATTTCAACAATAAAAGCATCTAGTTAATCACCACTTCCCTGAGGATAATCCTTCATCTGAGCTGTTTAGCTGAGATCTGTCCATTGGATCTTGGATAGAACTTGGCCTGTGATATAAAAAGAACCCAACACTGCTCTTAATGGTTTCACGGAGAAGAAGCATACTCAGGACTTCATTAGAACTTTTCTTTTAATTTTTCTTCTTTTACTCAGGACTTCATTAGAACTGTCCTTCTATTTTGCTTTTCTTGAGCACTGAATTCAGAAAAATGAGTACCTAAAATTGTTTTAGTTTCATATCAGATACTGAAGAACTACTACAGATACTTTATATCTGAATGCAGACTTTTCCTGAAGATAGTAGGTGGTACTTACCTTTTACTTACAGCATTTGACAGTGGAAAATAGTTTGCACTTTATTCAAAACAAATTAAGAACAAGATCAAAGAGTGAAAAGACGGGGTAGTGTCTTACAGGCTGTTTCAGTTGCATCATGTCAGCAGCCTGGCTTGTACATTTTAACTGGATTGAACTTGGTCTACACTTGTAGTTTTTACTTCTGGATAGTTCATAGTTCAAGTATAGCAAGCTGACACATTCCATTACTAATTTTTGTAACGTTAGCCACTGCTGTACAGGTTTTCGATCAGTGCTATTCACAGTTACAGAAGTTACAATAGTTTGTATCAGCTGTGGTTTTATTATACTGATTACACAAATCTGTTTCCTGATATTAGAGTGATCAATATTCTCAGTACTTAAACAGATTTTTGTATATATGGGAAGGAAAGAGGAAGAGAGCTTTCTCAAACCACTTTATGCTGATTTGAGAGGGAACTCTGTTTAAGAAAACTTTGAATTGGGGAAGCCTTTGGTTCCCTGGCAAATTCTGCCTTTTTCATCTTCAAGGTACTGTGGGCATAACCTATTTTATTAGGTCTTCCCATGAGGGACAGTAGTACCTAAGACAGGTAGTATAGCTCTAGTGTACTTCTAGTCTGTATTCCTTAGGAACACCCCCTTCTGGTCTGTATTCCTTAGGAACCCTTCTACTGAAGGATGCATATTCAACCCAGAAATAATTGGTTATTTGGGAATAGTACATGACACAAGTTCTTTTGAAATGCCTTTAATTAGCATTCTGATGAAATGTCAGACACATGAAGTATCTTAATTTGTTTTTAATATAACCAGAAGGAGGGCTATGAGACTGGTTTAAGTTTCGGATGGCCTTCACTAGTGTCAGCAGAATGACTACTGTAAAACTACATATCTTAGGTTCTTGGAACCTAACCTAAAAGAACTGCTTTACTCATACTGTAAAGGTTAGATAGTAAAGGGAGAGTGAATTTTACCACTCAATGCTTGGAGGTGTAAATAGGAATACAAGTACAGCTAGAATTTGGGAGGAAATATTAAATC
The DNA here is from genome assembly GCF_003343005.1 of Rhea americana. Taxonomy (NCBI): domain Eukaryota; kingdom Metazoa; phylum Chordata; class Aves; order Rheiformes; family Rheidae; genus Rhea; species Rhea americana. The sequence goes on along the minus strand of NW_028185261.1, from coordinate 1,415,462 downwards.
ACAAGTAATCATTTGGTTTACAAGTGAACATATAATTAAAGGTTATATTGGCAAATTAATCTGTGGCAGTATTGCTGTACATATTTCTTTTGCTCACCCTTCTGTTCGTGTGTGGTTCTGTTATGGTTGTTTAAGAGTATGAATCTGTGAAACTGGAAGTGGATGATGATGAGCTTTTCTTCCCTTGTGGTATTGAACGTTTGTCATAACTGCATAGTTTTTCAATTCAAAGTAAAATATAGAATTGAGATAGGGAGAATGTATAGGCCTTTTCACAGAATCACAGAATGGTTGAGGTTGGAAGGGACCTCTGGAGATCATCTAGTCCACTCCCCCTGCTCAAGCGTGTTAGACAGGGTGTCTGGGTGGGTTTTGAATRTCTCCGGAGACGGAGACTCTACAACCCAAGTAGGCAGCCTGTTCCAGTGCTCTGTCACTCACAGGAAAGAAGTTCTTCGTATTCAGGCGGAACTTTGTGTTTCAGTTTGTGCCTGTTGCCTCTTGTCCTGTTGCATGGCACTACTGAAAAGAGTTTGGCCCATCCCCTTGACACGTCCCTTAAGGTATTTGTGTACATTGGTAAGATAGTTTGAAAACATCATTTGAAGATCATTTATATACATTGAAAAGATCAATTATCTTTTATATGTCTGTCTATTTCTCTGCCATAGAAGAATGAGTTGTAGAAAGTGCTATAATTCTGTTAGATAGCAAAGTACACGCTATTCTTATTCTTTAATCATGTAGCTCATATCTGAGCCAAAGAAGGAACAGTCCTTTATTTGAACATGCAGCCTTTCGTTGCTGTCAGTGCTAAATCAGGAACTTGACAGTGTTGTTTGCATGTTGAGAAACCTTATTTAGATTTTGTTGGTGAAGCCACCTTCTTAGAAGCGTGGTTTCTTTAGCTACTAAGGCACTGATACATAAGGTCTGGATCCAGTTGCATGACTGTAGAAAATGTCCTGGCTGTCTTCCTTGCGTGCTGTGGCGAGGACCGCAGAATGAGATGCGTGCCTGTGATTCAGCCGCGCCAGCTGTCTGGCACAGTAGCACAAACTGCCCTCCGTCAGTTTAAGCTAGTGTGTTGAATCAGCAGGGCTTACCCCATTGCATTTCTCAACCAGCAAAAAGAAAGTATCAGGTGGCAATTTTTGTGGTGCTTACAACGGAAAAGCAGTCGAAACAGCAGCAGTCCTGAGGGCGTGGAGAGTGTTAGTAGCATTTCCACAGCATGAATTTAGAAGCAGTAATTGGTTTTGTCATTCTACATCTGTTTGTAGTAGTGATGGAGTCTGATTTGTTCTCTGAGGTCATTTCTGCGCGTTGTTTTTCCAAGTTTCTGAACTTCTGTTTAGTTAAGCTGAAATTTGACTGGCTTCATGAAATCCATACTAAAAAAATTGCTTCATTGAACTTTTACACTTGAAGTGTATTAGCAGATGTGGTTCTACGCATTTTTTGACCCTGCCTTGTAATCTGTACCTCTTTAAGAGAGGAAGAAGCTCTCTATCGCATAGTAATTAAACCAGTTGATGTTATAGTTGGTGATTTTTAGGGCAAGCAGTTTTTATTAGATGAAAAATACAATCTGTAAAAAGTCCTATATATGATTTCTTGTGCTAAGTATTAGATTAAATAGTAGAATGTAGCTTATAGGTGATTTCCAAAAACGCTGTCAATCTGAACACAAGTAATGTACTTTAAAGAAAAAAAAAAAAAAAAGGATTTTCTCTTCCATTTGTGATTTTTCCCCATTTCCTCAATTTCACCATTCCACAAATGTCACTTGAACTAAGTTTCTAAGAAGTTACTGTGTCAGTAGTTTGTCCTTGAGCTGCCAAAATGCTGACTTGGAGAATCCTCCTGTGATGTTGAAATTCTTCATCAAAAGTTGTTACTTCTCTACTTGCCTACAAAAACAAAACAAAAAACAAAAACAAAACAGAACAAAAAAGGCAGCATCTAGACTTGTTAGGCCAGAGAATAGCTTCCACATTTATAGAGGGGTACATTTCATTGTGAGTAAATAGTTGAAACAAAGTATCAGATGTGAACACAGAAATGAACTGTTTTGAGACAATTCTGTTAGTATGTTTTATTCTTTGTAGCAATCAACTCTATGCAGTAGAGTTTAGAATGAGGAGTTGCACAGTCTTCTTCTGTCTACCCTTCGAGTCCCTCTTTAAAAGCAAGATCTTTCTCTGAGTTTCCATACTTTATGGTTATAGTACAAGTCTTAAATCAAAGACCAGTCAATGTAATCGGTGGTAAGAAGCTCAGTGGCTTTGCACAGCAGGTATTTATTAGGTAATTTCATTTTCATCTGAAATCTGTTTCATGATAGGTAAAATTAAAAAGACGTCCTCCTAGATTTATCAATGCAATCTATTGTCACTTCTGGTTTTTGATTTATAAATCACTTTAAAGAACTCTTTCCCTAATGTTAATGTTCTTAATGAGTTTGAAGTGTTTTGTATTGTTTATATCCTCCTACTATTTTTTTTAAGTGTTATTTCAACTTCTCTTGAGATAGGTGAAGAATTACATTTCACATCTTTACAGATTTAGCATGCAAACGTATAATATTCTTGTTAATAATCGAAGTACTGTATTAATTGTATTTATTTTACACTGTAATTCCGTTCAGGAATTGGAAAATGTACAGATTTGTAGTCTCAGTTAGGAGGCTGTTTGATTCTGGCTTTATAGAGACAGATGAGCTATTGAAGTGGTTTGGAAGTTTTTTTCCCCCTACTTGAATTACTTCTATCCTGCAATGAGTGCCTTTTTATCCTCACCTTTAGCTGTTGAACCACAGAAGTGGGAAGACKAGGGCTACCCACCTGAAGTATAATCAGGGTCTTAAACACACATCACTTACAGTGAGCCCCTTTGTTTCCATAGTTCTGTGACCTTATTTCCTGATCCATTAACCATTAATTTCTTTTGTAAAATTGGGACATTCTCACTTGCTCTTGGAATGGAAGTACAAAGACCAACTCGCTGTGTAAATGTTTAAAAAGCCTTTTGAGCAAAGATGTGTCGCTTCATCTAAATGCAGTCTAGAAGTACTGCTATGAATGATGGCTTATTTCATAACATTTTGGAAGATTTTACATAAATTTGTCCTCTGACCACTCAAACTTGTTATATGATTAGCCATTTATGAATAAACACTGACATCTTAGTTGGCTCACTAGGTGTGTGTATTTCTTGTAACAGCTCCTTTGGATTTCAAAGTGACTACAGAATTCAAGATAGGGGAGGAGAAATTCTGAACAAAGGAGCTTTCTGAATAGCTGTAACTGTATCTGGCTAGATGTAAAATACAGTCTGCTTTTGCAGGTAGAACACTTCTGTTTTGAAATAGACCAAAATGAAAAATTTTTTTGAATGATAGAAAATCAGACCCGGGTAGCCAAGTAGGTTGTGTTTTGATGATGTAAAATAGAAAATTGCGGATCAGCTGTGAAACATTGAGTGTTTTTAACACTACATGTTTTTTTGGAGGGGGGGTATTTTTCAAAAGATTACAGGCACTTTATGAAGGTTTCTGCAACTAAAATGCATTTTTAAAGAAACTTTGAAAATCAAATGTAGAGATAAATGTGTGTGTGTGTGTATATATATATATATATATATGCACGTGTATATATATACGTATGTATGACTTGTGATCTTGGGCTCCTGCTTGTATAGCAGTAAGCAGGGGTTCTCTGTTAGATACTTTTCTCCATATCACCGTATCTTCTTCCTTTTGAAGCAAGTATTATTTTCCTGGATGATTTTTTATTTTCCCCCGCAAAAAAATCCTTTTTGCAGACTTACTGCAACTTTGGAAGCAACTTTTGGGGGTGAGTTGGTCAGTCTTCTATTATCTGTTTATTCTGCTGTACTGGGACATTAATATGTAAGGCTTTTTGAAAATTTATGTGCTTGACTGCCCACCTGCCTTTTGGTAGCAGTTCTGTCAGCAGTTCAGGGCTGAGATGGCAGCTGTATGTGATGGGCGCTGGATGATGATGATTTATGAAGAATACTGTGTTACCTTTGAATAATAACACAGCTCAGTGCTTTGCAGCTTTATTAGAAAGACACTGAATATTTTGGGAATTGTCATTCACACTATTTTAACAGATTCATGAAAAATGGTGTTAGTCTTCTAAAACTCCCAGTTTTGAGTCTTATAGTTCTGTTCCTCCACTCCATCAAGTTCTGCAAAACTAAAACTTGCATTTGCTTGAATATTTCTCTACAACTCTGATTTTGTTTTAGTTTGTAGGCCTTTTGTGTGTGCCTRTGTACCGTATAACTCTTAGTGTTTTTCCAGAGCATAATTCCAGGTGTGTTTTTCCCAGCAGTTTGATTATGGGAACAGTCACTGAATCTGTTCTTAGCAGTTGTCTGAATTTTCTTAGACTGCGTAAAAAGATGATTTATAGTCATTTCTTTCCTCTGCTGCTGGAGGTTCAGCCTACCTGCAGAGTTAGGATTACTGTGAATAGTGTTTTGGGATCATGGTTGCCAAAGTCTCATGTTTGTAAGGATCAAGCAAAGATAGTCATTCATCCTCCTGTGTTGAAGATGCCTCAGTGATGTGTTTTTTAGGCAAAGYTGAACAAACTGTGAATGTGAAGTGTTAAACTCGCAGCATGTTTCAACGATATGGAAGTTTATTAGAGCAGGGACTGGAATCACAGGGAGTGTTACATAATAAAGCCTAAAAAAATATGATCTAATATTGAAGTTTTGCAGTCTGAGATTGATTTCAGCATGGGTGACAGAGTGATTATTCCTGACTCTTTCTCAATTTTGAAAACCATCAACAATCATTAAATAAACCTCTACTTACCTGTATAAACTCAACTTAATGCTATCCTTCAGGCTAACAAATTAAAGTTATGATTCTGAATATATTAAAGATAATAAGAAACCTAGTGACTTTAATAGTAAAGGGAACATGTTCAGTTTCACATTAAAAAGAAGTCTTTGAAGTAAATGGAATACTTTTTTGGCACTTTGGTACGTCATACTTTCAAAAGTGAAATAGATTAATAAACTTGTTAAGAGACAATCAGTTGTTGGGCTCCTATGGCACTTATTTTCAAAATGTGACCTTTTCTGCTGGGAAGAAGTGAACGTGAGACTGTAAAAGGTAAGAAAGGAAGTGTATATGCACTCTATCTAGCAGTKTGTATGCCTAGAATTTCTGCAAGGTTCTGCTTCTCATTTGAGTGGTGGAATAAGGGTCTCCAGATTACTGAAGGTACAAAAATACGGACTTGAAGTCCCGTAGAAAAATGGGATCAAATGATACCATTTTCTTTTCCTTTTGATGTGATTGTTTTCAGCGTGTACTTTTCATTTCTGTAAAAGGATAATACCTCTGTTTATTATTTATGTATCACTCGTACATCAAAAAATATGCAAAAACTTTTTACAGTCTCTCTCTCTCTCTCTCTCTCTCTCTTGCATGCCAAAAAAAACTGAATTCAAGGAGTTAGGAAATCATTACTGATATTTTAGTTCTGAGCTACTGGGGAAAGCGTCATTATTTCTTTAGTTTTGCATTTGTAATGAATTGAAACAGGCCTCTTGAGCTTCTGGTAGCAAGTGTGTAGAGCAGTCTTGTGTGACCTACTAAGCATGTGTATGCAATGGTGTATCTAATGCACTTCTCAAGTCTGGTAAAATATGCTTGGGTAGGATAGGATAAAGTGCTGTCTTTGGTTAAACTGTGTTGTACCTCCAGAACAGATCTGCTAAATGCAGAAATACACTTTGCTGTAGGCCAGAGCTAAACTGAGCTGTTTCTAAAATTCTTCTGTATTTGGAGATTATCTTTGGAATACTTAMGTCTGCTGCCTTTTCTTCAGTGCTGCTTACTACACTGTGATTGTGAAAATGTGATGAATGCAGTGAAGTTCTGGAAGGTTAGCAGGAATTTGCTATTGTTTGGCAAATCAGTGAATTCAAATGCTGTTTTTCTGCAAAGGAAATAATAGAGGATTTGAAAATAATCTGTCAGTAACAAAGCCAGTAGTTTCTCCAGGTTGTGTATGCAGGATATCAACTCTTATAAAGGGAGAAAGGATGGCAGCAACATAGAAGTAACCCTGGCTCACTGCTAGGCCATGTCCGTCTTGATAACTGTCTATATCCATCCAAGCATGGACTATGTCTAAAGGTTTGGAAATGTGCTTATACTCTAAGTCAAAGAGCTCAAGCATCTGTTCCAGGTATATTTTGCTTCTGAGAGCTGTTGTGTTCATGTGATTATGGTGGACCCATCACTGAATCCACTGTGTTGTTTTTGAAAGCAAAGTACTAACAAAGCTCCTCTGGCTTTCCGCTTCATGTCTGAAAGTGATGGGAAAAGCAACAATTTTGTTCAACTTCATATAGATAGGAGTCTMACAGTATCAAATATTGACGTTGTATGTGAATGAGCAAGATATTTGCTATCTGTCTGTCCCTGGGTTCATACAAAAGTGACAGTTCCTTGTTAGAGGAGCTGGATAAAGCTTTTTTACTGGCTCTAAGCAGCTGATATCTGTAAATTCTTGTAAAGCAAAAACTTGACTGAGAAGATTGCGGTCCTTCTTCATGTTTCACTAGACATTGGTGCCTGTGGATTTGAGGAAAAAGGACGCTCTTGTGTCTTGTTATGATTAYGTTATTGTAGTGAACAAAATAAAGTATTGACTTTTATTGCAAAATACAGGAAATTTGGGAAGGAAGGAATATTCCTGTTTTATTTAAAACTACTTTGTACACTGGAAACAGTTTGTTCTAAAAGTAACATATTTCACTAATATATCTCAACATAATTATTCATAAGCAAAACAAAAAATCATTGCTTAGAAATATACATAAAAAAAACACATTGCTTGTTTCATTAGTTTGCTTAATGCTTTATAATGCAGATTTAGAGAGCTACATGTTTGTGAAACCTATGAATTTTGCATTTCTGTTTTTTCTTAATAGAATTGTGYGGTTAACAGCTGGTCTGAAGATTTATTGTTGTTTGCAGCCCCATTAAACAAATTTTCTTTAGAGTTACACACTGAGTATTTAAATTCTGGGATTTATTTCTTGCTCCTATAAAACCAAACTTACTACTATTCTTTCTGAGGAATTATTCTTGTTACCAGAGGTCTGTTGTGTGCATCTGTCACCTGTTCTTCTCTTGGTATTTTCTTTTTGACAAGTACCTGAGTACCTGGGAAAAAAACAAGGGTTTTTTCCATTGCTGCTTAAAAACTTAACTTAAGACACCAATAATCTCGTTACCTTGAATGGAACTGCTTGCCTACCAAGCACTAAGTATGGCTGCATGGGATTGCAGGTTCAGGTCTGCACTGAATTTTGTTCATTGACATGCCAACATCTTTTTCTTTTGACTCTAATGTTTCAGAGGAGAAAGGATTGCAGCTAGATGTTATTTCAGTTATTTGTCATGCAGAAGGAGAGTTCATGATACCATGTTCATCTGGTTTTATATATTGTTCCATGTAGTTGTCTTTTTCATTCATTTTGTCATGTGTCATCTCAGGACAATATTTATAATGAAGTTTTGGTCTAACTCAGGAAAAGTTTTCAAGCTGTTACCATATTTCAAAATTCCTCATCTTACCTTCAAAAGTAACTTATAAACCTATGAGTCATTTCAAATCAATGAATAACATTCTAAAATACTGCAGCCCTTTTGAAAACAGGATTTGAGATAATCTATGTTTCATTCTTTAAGAAAGTATGTTCAAAAGCAACAGTATGTTTGAAAGGCTGGATTCTAGGAGTTTAAAAAAAGTCTTTGGTTCTTTCAAAGCTAAGCTAAATTTGGGTTAGTGCGGAAACACTGTGTATCCAGGGAGAAGTGGCAGGATTGACTGTTTTGGAAGAATTAGTTGCAGAGTGAAGAAGGTATTGAAGAAAAAAAACAGTTTGGCTCAGGTGATCCTTATAACCTGTGGCATATGAGGGGATGCGCTGTATGGGGAGGAAGCCTCAAACATATCCTGAGGAATGCTCAATTACTACAAGCAGGTAGGAGACAAATGAGACCAGTTAGGTTTGGTGGTTTCCATCCCTTTCATAAATACACCCTTGCTCATCTGAGACAGCACTAAATTTAGAAAACGCATCAAAACACAAAACTGATGGAGCCCACAGGCATTTGCAGATGTCTATCTAAAGATGTTTGGAAGCTTCAGTATTGTTTCTGCAGCCGGGAAGGATTGTGATTGCTTATGTTTGAGGCTGGAAGGCTGCCGCTTTCCTTCCTTTTGTTCTGCTTCCTTTGCAGAATAGAGCATAGAAGACCACAACAGACACTATAATTAGTGGTGAAAAGTAATTGCAGAGGTGACTATTTCAGCACCCACAGCACCAGTCACCGAATCTACCAGGTTCCTCCCAGCTCTTGCTRTTTTGTTGGCAGCAGTTTCTTCCTTACTTGGACGAGCATCTCAACCATTAAAAGTGAGGGGTTGATGAAAGTGAAGACAAAAGGAAAAGGAGATAAATACATTTGCTTTTGCCTGTTACTGTTCATTTCCTATGGTAGTTTATACACTCAACTTCCCGTGCCATGTGATTAGCATTCAGACTGACACCTCCCTGCCCAGACTCTGTCTTAGGGGGTTTGGCTGTTCTCCTATGAACTTACTTTCTAAGCTCTCTGGTCTTCTTCCTGCCTCAAAGTAAATAACCTCAAGTAACCCAAAGTTTCCTTAAATTTTCACCTGTTCAAAATCTTTGCACTTTGGCAACTAATCGCTTTGATTTCACGTGCAAGTTTACCTTTCCAAACAGGGTTTGATTTTTCTGGAGAAAGCTGAAGAAATCTGCTAGTAGTAAGGAAGAAAACATTCTTTGCATAGGTGTGTCTTCCTACATGATGAGCAATGTACTATTTTGGTCCACATTTCCTAATGCTTTTCATAGTTAACACTGCTTTAGCCTTTCTGAACAGATGACTTGATAGAATGWTCACCCTATGCTGACAGCGCTTCTGCAGTGAGTCCCCTGCACCGTAGTGGAGTCTTGTTCCTTTCGATTTCATTACAAGCTTATAACGCTGTTCTGCAGTTTAGTTTCTTTCAGCAGCTTTGATTATTAATTATTTGTAAAGCATTGGGAGAAACTGAATTGGATTCTATTAGAAAACCTGTCTTGCATCTACAATCAGAGAACAGCATGTTTTTATTTGGCTTGTTTGTCTGCTGGTACGTTGTTAGCAAAGATGCATTTAACCAATGCTTTGCTCTTTTCCCAGTCGAAAACTTGCTATTGCTGGTTCTCATGATCTGATACCAGTGTATTGCCCAATACACAGCTTTAGGGATTCTGGAGAGAGCTCAAACCTTATCCCTTTCCACTTATGTTTGAAATAAGCATTGTAGTATTTTAAAATGTGCGGGACTCCTGCTCACAAAACTAAGTGTACACAGTTTTTCACTGGAAGGTGGAGATAATCTGCAAGTCGTAAGTTCTTGCTGTTGTGTGATTTTAAAACCAATCTGTCATCTGTTGTCTGAGGTCCTCACCAGACAASCAGCAGTACAGTGTCTCTAAAATCCTTAATATTTAAAAGCAAATAAACTTTTTTGAAATCTGTCTTTTGAAATATGAACATTTGTGCAGCACTTAACCACCTGCTTTTCATGCCTCTGAGAGGTTCATGGAGTTGTTTATATTGAAGTTTGAGTAAATACTCAAGTGTATTTTAAAAACATGTATGTTGTTAATCATTTCTCTTGCTTTTTAATAACATCTCGTGTGATTAGTTCACTGCTTAAGTGTTAATACATTAAAAATTCCTGATTGTTGCCTAAGCCATTTCTGTATTTTTTTTTGATTGACAGAAATGTATTAAAGTAAAYGTAGGTTTGTTGCACATATAGGATAATACATTGCCAATTAGGTAGACAATGATTATTGCCTCATTCTCAGAGAAGAGAAGTCTTGCCAAACCTGTGATAATTTGAAAATAAGAGTTTAGATTACCCACAGAGTAATTACCCACAGATTCCAATCTAAAAGATATAGCTAACTACATAGAAATTGGAATATAATTTCTTAATAGATATTGAATGTATTTATTTGAAAAAGAGTCCAAGAATCATTAAAAAGTGTTCATAAATTTGCAATAAATATGGAATTAGAGGAATTTGGCCATCCGGAATTTGCTGTTTGAAATGTTAGCTTAACTTCTGTTTCTGTTAAAAGCAAGTATAATAATCTAGGTGATTTTAGAGTTAATTTGATACCAAGTGCTTTGATTTTCTTTTTCTCATGCTCAGTCTTTGGACTGGATTACTATGAGAGGGAAGCTTTTGACTAGAGGATCTGAACTGAATGGAGGGAGGTGGTGGGATTATCTTTTAAGTATGACAGGGAAAAAAGGAAAAWTTTGACTGAATTACAAAATAGAATTGTTTTGGACTTTGTGGGTTTTTTTCTGCAAAATATTAAAAGAAAATTCTAATATGTTGTGAATTTAAAATCGAGATAAGAATTTGAAGGAATATTTTTGTGTGTGTAAGAAGAAAATACAGAATATATTACAAATTCTGTTATCCTATAAACACATGCAACAGTGTAGCAGGTTGAACTTGGAAGAGTCAAATAYAGCTATCAGATGAGGTAGATACCAGTAAGGCTTTCAAGTTCCGACATAATTGGAGCAAGAAGGTTGTCGCACTGATTGAAGGAAATTTTTTCAGTATCGAATCCCCTGTATGAGTAAGAAATTCTGTATTGTGCTTTTTTTCGATAGTCAAGCTCATATGAAGGTRGAAGCATAGCCTAAAGTAAGCTGGCAGCCTAAATGGCACAAAACAGGGCAGTGAATATGTGGACCAAATGTTTTTATGGACCCCCATATTCAGCATTCATTATAAAGTTCATGCATAATACTTGTCTTCATGTATACATGTAAGACCATCTGCTTGTCTCAAAAATCTCAGTGGAAAGAGCTTCACAGAAAGCTGGAAAATGTCCTCCTATATTAAGGATCCTAACTCACTCAGACCTTTTCAAAACTGCAATTTCTTCCTCAACAAAGCATACTCCATTTTATTTCTCTGAATTACTTCAGAATCATTAAAATCACTTGCATTTCTTTTAATATGAGGAAAATCTGCTAATTCCAAATATAATAATGGACTTTTCTGGCTTTTTTGTATRTGTTGTTCTGCAGGTTAAAGTGGGGAAGAAAAACACAAACATATTTGGATATATTTGCAACATGAATCGTGCTTTTAGCAGGAAGAAAGGTAAGTAATCCCTCTCCCCAGATGTTCTTGCTGGATACTTTTAGAACTTCTAAGGATTTAATTTCTGCGTTTATTATATACATTCATTGGGTCATATTTTTGGAGAAGCTGTTCTAGAAAGCATGCTTTAATATTCTGAGTATCTCATACMACAGAATATTTCTTAGCTTTAGGAATCTATTTGGAGCTCGCAGCAACCTGCAGTGTACCCTTTCTAAAAGTRTTACAAACCACTAAATATTCAGAGATAAGTATATTGCCCTTTCAGCTTGCTTATCCTCTTTTCATGATCTGTTTGTGATTAAATACAACTTTTAGACAGGAAAATACTCAGTACCTGTCCAAAGAATGATAGCCTTTCTACTGATTAATTAGAAGTTGTTTGAACTACCAATTTACATATATTATGGAGCATTTTCTGTTGTAGAAATATTATGATTCAAGAACTGTAAAAAAAAATATACATTTTATTTTCTGTTTCTTGATGAGTAGATGCAGGTTAATCCAAAGCTACTTTAATAGGGTTATCKTCTATGAATCTCCTTCATTCCTCTATTAAAAATAAATTTGAGAGCAATTTTATGAGTGTTCCTGCTGCTTCATTGAGCATGACAAAACTTGTGAAAACATGCATCTATCACAGTAGTAGGAGCTTCTGTTTCATGATCCAGTTTTGGCTCATGGGTGCTGATGAGTCAGCTTAATTTTTCTTTTAAAGTCTGGTGTGGTAGGTGATCACTTTGAAATTTTTTTTAATCTCTTCAAATACCGTTGAAGATTGTAGTGCAAGAAGTAATCAGTTCTGTTAGTCTTAAGGTACATTTATATCTTGATAATCCCAGTCTTTGATTTAGTTTAGGCAGTTTAGGGATTTTAATGTAATTGTTGTAAGAGATCTTTGCTATGTTTTCTCATTTTTAGCATACTGTTCTATGAATATGGACGACTTAAATATTTGTTCTTACGTGCTTGTGCATACATGTCATGTGTATACACAAACTAGAAAGCACTAATGTGTTTTATTTTTAGTGAATAAAGGTTCATCTCTCAGTTAAATTTGGCACATTTTGCTAATTTTTGGCATTAGTATTGGAGCTGGTTCATGTAAGTAAACAAAAATGAGCTAGCATTTGTTGGTTTTGTTTCATAAGGAAYGTAAAAGAAATCTAGTTTCTTTTAGATAGAGACTTATCTAAATACGGAATGACTGTAATCCAAACCTAGGAGTAAAAAAGCAACACTTTTTCTCAAAACAGTGTTAAAAATGTAGGAACATATATCCACTTTGGACTAAATTTAGTCCTGAAATAGATGTGAAACCACTAGATTTTGTTGATGTTGTAGAGGATGCAAATCCCGGCTAAATTCGGTTCATACTTTATTGTACCCCAGTGGTCCTGCTTCATCCCAAAGTAGATGTCAACCTTARCTTTCTTATGGCACAATGTTCAATGCCAAAGCTGTTTTTATATGAGGGAATCTGAATTTTCTAATTTTTTCCCATAAAATAGGAGTTCATAAGGTAGGTAATTCCTGACAGACTGTAAACTCATGAAATGTATTCATAATGTTAAAAAGACTGTATTAAAGAAAGAGCCCATCATAAAAAGATTCAGAAATTACTTTTCTGTGTAAWGGCTTTGAGTCTCGTTTATGGTAATAAAGACAATGCATTTAATAAGTAGGATCTGACAAAGCAGAAGAAAGCAATAAAAGGTTATAAGATGTAGTTTTATATGTATGCATTGTATGTAAAGTGATCTTTAAATTAATTGTAGACTTGAGATATATTCCATAGATCAGAGTGGTTGAGGTTGGAAAGGACCTGTGGAGATCTAGTCCAAAGCCACTGCTCAAGCATGGTCACGTAGAACATACTGCCTAGGAGCATGTCCAGACAGCTTTTGAATGACTCCAAGAATGGAAACTGTGCAGCCTCTCTGGGCAGCCTGTTGCGCTCTTCGACCACTCTCGCAGTGAAGTGCTTTTTTGAGTTCAAGTGAAATTTCGTGTGTTTGTGCCCATTGCCTCTCATCATGTCGCAAAAGCGTGAAGAGTCTGGCTCCATCGTCTTGACACCCTCCCTTCAGTTACTTATTCGCATTGGTAAGACTTCCCCCTTCCTCCAGCCTTCTCTTCTCCAGGCTGCATAATCGCAGCTCTCAGCGTTTCTTCATATGAGAGCTGCTCCAGTGCCGTAATTATTTAATAGCCCTCTGCTGGGCGCTCTGCAGTAGCTCCCTGTGTGTCTTGTGTTGGTGAGCCCGGAACTGGAYGCAGCCCAGGGCTGAGTAGATGGGAAGGTTTATCGTCTTCCCCCGACCTGCTGGCAGCGCCCTTCCTGGTGCAGCCCGGGATACCGTTGGCTGTCTTTGCTCCGAGGACCGTTACTGGCTTGCGATCGACTTGTTCACCAGGGCTTTCCCCTGCAGAGCTACTTTCTCGCAGGTATGCTCCAAGCACTTACTGGTGCGTGAAGTTATTTCTCCCTGAGCACAGGATTCTGCACTTGCCCTTGTTGAACTTCATGAGGTCTCTCTCTGCCCAACTCTTCAGCTTATCCAGGTCTCTCTGAATGGCAGCACAGCCCTCCGGTGTATCAGCCACCTCTGTTTATCATCAGCAGACTTCCTGAGGGTGTACTTTGACCTTTCATCCTGGTCACTGATGAATGTGTTGAACAAGACTGGCCCCAGTACTGACCCTTGGGGGACACTACTAGCTAACTTCTAATTAGACTCTGTGCCACTGATCACAACCCTCTGAGCTCTGCCTTTCAGCCAGTTGTCTATCCACCTCACTGTCTACTCATCTAACCYGCRCTTCCTGAGCTTACCTATTGAGGATGTTAGGGGAGGCAGAGTTGAAAGTGCTGAAGTCAAGGTATTCAATGTCCTCTGCTCTTCCCTCATCTACCCAKCCAGTCATTCCATCACAGAAGGCTATCAGATTGGTTAAGCGTGATTTCCCCTTGGTGACTCCATGCTGACTACTCCTGATCACCTTCTTTTCCTCCATATGTCTGGAGATGACATCCAGAATGAGYGGTTTCATCACCTTTCCAGGGATAGAGGTGAGGCTGACTGGCCTATAGTTGCCTGGATCCTCCTCCTTGCCCTTTCTGAAGGCTGGAGTGACACTGGCTTTCTTCCAGTTCTCAGGCACCTCTCCTGTTCTCCATGAGCTTTCAGAGAGGATGGAGAGTGGCCTAGCCATGACGTCCACCAGCTCCGTCAGCACACATGGGTGCAGGYTGTCAGTGTCTGTGGACTTATGGGTGTCAAGTTTTTTTTAAATGATCTCTAACCTGATATATTATTTTGTGTGAGCATATGAGTTTGAAGCTGAAAAACATATATCCATCTGGAAGTGACAACTGAGAAAATCTGTCAGTGAAAGGTCAGCTGATGCTCTTTTCAGAGACCAACACTTTTTATAATTCAAATTCTTCAAATTTGTGTATTTACTGCTTTAATTTTTTTCATTCATTAAAATGAAAAATCATTGAAATAAATTTTGACTGTGTACTATACAACCATACCTTAATAGGAATCACAGTGACTACTTTGTTTTCCTGGGACTTCTGGTCGTATAAAACTATTGATTAAACTAGAGAAATATTTTGTGAAGTAARGTGTGTTAGAATATTAAAAGCCTGCTGCTTGTATAAGCATGGAAGTTAGATTTGCACATTGTAGTTTGAAATGGTTGCTGTTATCCTCCTTTTTTTTTCCAATTTGCATTTTAAAAAACATTTTCAATCTTACTGAAGCTTTTTCATTTTACTATTTTAATGTAGAAAAATTAAAACAAACGTCAATTAGCTTTTTTTCCAGTTACTGAAACTRAATCAATTTTCCCAGTTGTGTTCCTTTTCCTTTGTCTTTGCTCAGCCAAACCGGCTCATATGGTATTCTTACTTTGGCAATTTGATAGTCTTCAAAAACTTGCCGTTTTGATTCTTGACAAGCTTCATTCTCTCTTTGCCRAATTTCTTTATACTGGAATATTTGAATAACTGACTTCTAAATCAAATAGTGGAGTTGTGAATACTTGCTGTTGAAAACTTGTGAAAATAGAGTTGCTTAAGTTATATTAGACAAATGATCTCTTACTTGATTTCTTCAACTCATTGCTTTTAGTAGCGGTACAATGTAGCTTTTCTAGTAGCGAGAAGATGTAAGAGGTACAGGCTGAATTGCTCAAAATTTGTTTTCTTTTTAGGAAGCCATGTTTGTTMAGAGTTTATAACACCAACAGTTAAGTGCAAAAATAAATTTCCTCATCACTGATAACTTGCATTAATATGTTTTGTTCTTTCTTTTATTTCTTGTTAAATATTGTCCTAAATATTAGCATCCTTGTCTTAAAATATGCAGTGTAAAATGCATAGATTTTGCAGTGAGTGTTACTCCTTGAGGAAATGCAAATGATAGTCTTTTTTTGGTATTTTGTAACTATTCACACCTGGTGTTGCTTATAMCATTTTTTTGTTATGTTAATAAGCAGCTATTTAAAACCATTCATAAAGTCCTGAATATTTTGAGAGAAGGACACAGGCTAAACATTCTGGAGAAACCCACTCTGTTCTAGGAAGATAAGGCTTCCAGTGTTGGCTAAGAATGAGTATGTGTCTCCAAGGCACATTTTATGCTTTAAAAAAAAAMCCATTTTTGCACCATATATATTTCTTGGTATCGGCCTGTACATTTTTGGGTTATTAACCTCTGTTATTAAACACAGATTGTGCTGAGTCTCTAGTTTATTCCTATAGAAGGTGATTTTAGAAGAATATTGGTAGATGTATGATTGTTAATAATAATAATGATTGTTAATAATCCAAATGGAAATTCTAGTACCAAACGTTAAATCTAATTTTGTTTAAGGTATCAGTATTGCTTGTAGTCAAGAAAACACTTCGCATAAGATAGAATAGGTTTTTTGACTAGCAAAAGTGTGGTTTGTGAGGTATGTTTTTTTTTAACAGTAAAGAATACCTTCATACTWAAAAAAAAAAAAAAAAAACACTTTTTAAAAAAAATCTGGTGTAAGTGAAATAGAGTGTATGTAAACACACTGAAAAAATAAGCTTTTTGATCATTAATAGATGTAGCACTGATCTTGTAGGATTTTCTTCTTTAGGAGACTAAGCTGATTCTTGTAAGATMTTTTCATATAAAGAAAATTTTGTAAAACGTGAGAAAGACTGAAAGATTCCAAAATCTCT
The DNA here is from genome assembly GCF_003343005.1 of Rhea americana. Classification (NCBI taxonomy): domain Eukaryota; kingdom Metazoa; phylum Chordata; class Aves; order Rheiformes; family Rheidae; genus Rhea; species Rhea americana. Next base: position 1,398,953 of record NW_028185261.1, on the reverse strand, counting down.
TCTATTAGTGAGGAAAATGTCTGTTGTCAAAGGGATTTTGCTTCAGTAGGGAATAAAAAGGTTTAGTTCTTCTGGAATTGATTGCATTTTCACTGTAACACTCAAAGGGTWTTCAGATAGGAGTCTTATGTTCTCTCTGTGTCAAGTGTAATGGCCACTCAGACTTATGATTTGATAAATCCTTTGAGARCAGGGTTAAGTAGATCTTACACCTGTCACATGTATAATAAGTGTGGGGTTTGGGGAAGCTTGCTTGATGTTGCCCTATTAAGCAAGGTTTCACTATTTGGAAAAAATAGTTCAACTATACCTCTCTACTACATTAGTTCTATAATATTTAAGGGCAATAAGTAACGTGGAGAGGAAGGTATTTCAAAGAGGGAACAACTCTTCAGCACTGTTACTGCTTTTCTTTTTGCTACAGACAATGGCCAGTTGTGGCTGTTCTTTAAGATAATGTCGTCATTCATAATTTAAAGTGCAGCACACTTCTGGATCCTTGTTTTATGTGCATGTTCCATGAACATGGCCCCTTACCCTACTCAACCACCAGTCAGGCTTCTGCAGTGACTCAAACCRGTGCTTCCTGGTGCAAGGAGCACTTGGCATGAAATGTACATTGTAAAAGGACTTTTTCGTTATAATGGAAAAGAGCTGGCATGATCCAGAGGGACCAAGAAGGGACTGAGATCTCAATTGAGTTAAGCATCTTACCATGAAGGTGCCCAGCCTCTCCCCTCCTTGCAATCCGTCTCTAAAACCATGCATCTTCAAAATGTTAATTTTATGCACTTCTACTAGTCTTAGTYGATGAGTGCACGTAGGCAGAGAGCAAAACCTGAGAAGCCTTTCACCCACATAGAGTTCTCTTGAAAATTAGGTTGGATGCTGTTTTACTATAGGGAAGCTCGGTCTGAACTGCATATTTAGCATGTGGTGTATTTGAGAAGGTGTTGCACGTAAGTTAAAGGATTACTGACTCTCTTAAGTGGGGCTGTGGCTTACCATGTGCACTTGAATTCTCAGCACTGTTCCCTTTTCCCTCTTTTCTCTCTCACATTGGCAGTAGGTTTGGGGAAAGCCCACCGCATGGCTCATGGGTTGGCCTCCTAGAAATTCTCATTCAGGCTGTGATCCTACTTGTTTCTATCGTCTTTAGATGGTTCAGATTCATAATTTTCAAAAAATATCCGGGCAGTTCTTTGAACTTTCATGCGGATATTAAGTGCAAGGCAACATAAGTTAAGAGCTTCAGACAAGGTGTAAAATAGCTATGGTTTTTGAGGTATGATAGCACAAGTYGCTTCACTTTCTACTTTTATCATGTTAGATGCATGCATTTGTCAGTTTTGTTTTATTTAGGCTTTTAAGGCTCYTTTTAAGGACTTACTGTATTACTTATTTGTGAAGTCTAGATTTTCCTGCTATATAACCAATAAAATAATAATGTGGACTGTGTTTTTTCATTGTGTTTTGTAGTAGGGTTTCATTTTTTGTTTATTGCTTCAGAATGAATAATTTAGTAAACCATGAAAACTCATTTAAAATTGACTTTAGAAGTAAGGGGTAAAATAAATAGCAAGCCATGTTTAGCTCACCTATTTAAAGAATACCTTTTTAATGGGTTTTCTTTTTTCATAGTTTTTAGGATGGTTTGCAAAACCTGTTCTGAAATCTGGTGTTTTTCAATTGCTGTTGAATCAAACTACCTCAAAACAGTATTTCAAACAGTTGTTGAAAAATAATGACATGAGTCCAAAATCAGAGCTTATAATTCAGCAGGAGACACTCATAACAAGAATTTACTAGTATCTGCATTGTTTTGCAAGTCTTTACTATGAATGTGAATTTTGCCTCTCACTGATTTTTGTTCAGTGTTAGAGATTTTTTCAAAAATACCACCATCCTTTTAATTGTTACCTGCTTTTAGCAAATAAGCTTCTAACATCAATGGAAAATTTAATCCTGTGTCACAGGATMTGCTGATTTGTATGTGCAAGTTGGAAATGCTGCTTGCTGACTCCAGGTTTTAATCAATGGCATGAGTCTTCAAAGAGTCCTGACATCTTTTTGGTACCCCAGTGACTTACAGATTTCTTCCTCCTTATCAGCTGACAGCAACCACCCATATTTTCTTATCTCTTCTGAATTAGGGTGCCAAGATTCATGGGAACGCGTTTCTGACAGTGTTACTTTGTTACCACAATCTCTGTTGTGGCATTACGGTTTGAGGTTGGTAGGCAAGTGGATGGTTTCACAACAATRTGTGTAGTAAAGCTTTGTATCTAGTAATAATAGCAGAATGAAAACCAGCTGCTTAATTAACATCAGCCTTTCAGACTTGGTCCCCAAGTTAAATAGTATCTTTTTTCAACTTTGAACTTGTCCTGCTTGGGGATGGGAAGAAGGTACATGGAAACATTCAAACATTATTGGTACCTATCTACTCATTAATCTGGTTATAAAAATGATAAGGCCCTATTGTGCTGGTGCTAGTTAATGAAGTGATTGGGGGATTTTTTATTTTACTTTATTTTCTGAGACTCAAAATATTACTTTGGGGCACTTTTACTATTGAATTTTTACTACTAAAAATTCAGAAATATGCCAGTATCCTGCAGAAGCTAGTAAATTGTTGAGATATGAGAGACAGGGAATTTCAATGTTTTTGTCAGCAAGGTGCAGACATATTTCAGAGCTGAACTTTCCTCTGTGGAGGTCTTTGCTCTGCTGGAGTAAACATTATGGAACAGAGAGGATTCCTGCCTTAYGTGACTGCTTCTTCTGCATCTGGGTCTTTCAGTCAACCACAAAGACTACTTTGCTTGTCTGAYTTTCACTACTGCAGTGAATTGAAATATAATGCTTACAGTTATTTTTTGAGTTATCAGGCTTTATTTCAGTATTTCTAATTCACACTGACTGTCACTTTTTTCGTTCTGCATAACCTCAACTTTTGATATTGTACTCTGTACAGAGACTAGGCTTCAGTTCTGAATGTATTTTGGGGTACTAGTTCCATTCCTGGTTCCAATATTCCAGTCACAAGCCACAACCAGATAGGGGAAGAGCCACTTCAGTGCAAAAGCGTACTCATGGGTGCCTCTGAATGGAGGAATCATGCTTCCTTAATSAAGAAGTGGCAATATCACTCTTCAGTGATGGACCTGAACATTTTGTCATATAGAGTGAAATTTGCTTAAAGAAGAAAAATCTGCTCCAGCTTTGGAGTTTTGATCCTGTTACAGTCGTGACTGTGGTAACTACCTTGTTTTACAAGTTTTTTTRCTTCTCGTATGTTTCAAAATTTTCTTGTTCGTTTAATGTCAGTAAACTTTGCAGCTTTTRCTCTTGATAAGCCCAAAGAAATTAACTGAAGTTTATTCTTGTGCATGACTAGAGAAGAGTTAATTGCTCTATTGCAACTCCTATTAAAGGCAATATCCAAGGCTAGAATTTTCTTTTAAGCTATTATGTTACTTAATTCCATAACATTCCAGGTTTTGTGACTTTAATTCATGCCAATTAATACAGARGTCTCATGTTGAAAATACTACTCCCTATTGAATGTATGGAAAATAAAATACTCTCTTGTGTTGTAGAATTTCTCCTGCAGTTGGTAATACACTTCAGAACTTTGAGTCTTCATACATTTTAAAGCTTTTTCATTTGAAAGCATTTTTACAGGATTTCTGAACTACTGATACAAATAATATATTTTTAATGTTTAGAATTCCATCTTACATTATTCATTTTAAATGATCCTTAAAAAGGGAGGAAGATATAAACAGCGAATTCATGTTGCCATATAAAATGCACAGACGGAAAAGTAAGATGACAGTGTGGTCTTCTGAGATGTGAAAATTATTAAGGGAAAATATGCAAGTTTATTTAGAATACATAATGAAAGATTRTGTAAGATCTGAATTGCTGAATCATTTACTGCAATCTGAGTTTCTTCTGTTTAGGTATGGAAAGAATAGGGCTGTTTTTCTATTCATTTTCACTTTGATAATTTTTCAAAAATAATTTTGAAATTTACATGAAAGTTGCTTCATGTAAATGTTTGGGAAGTTGTAAGATACACTGCTTTTCCTTCCAGCCCCAATAACTACTTTGGACAGATAGTATCTGAATAAAATTAGGATGATTGATGCTTTTCAGATAGATGGTTATAGTTGTATTTAACARTTGGATAATCTATTCAGTGCTTCTTTTTGCTTTCCTGTAGACAAAACATGGATGCACACTCCTGAAGCCTTATCGAAGCATTATATTCCCTATAATGCGAAGGTAAGAAAATATGAAGTTCTCTTGTCCTCTTGCCTTTAGAACACAGTGCATTCCGTCTTAATTTTCATTTCAAAATTGCAGACATGAATTTGCTAAATGAAGTGGTGAGGAAAAGCTTACTAAGTAATGAATATTTTGCAGATGAAAAACTTGTTTCCTAAATGATAGCCAATTTACTCTATTTGAATTACTTTGTAGTTTTCTAGAAAGTATGCTTGAGCTCCTGTTCTGCTTGATGCTCTGTGGATGCCAACTGGATAGAAATTCTGAGTGCAAAGGAAAGTAGAATCGGGCTGCTTACAGTATCACAAGAATCAAAAGTAACAGCATGAACTACTTCTGAAAATAGCAAAGGCAATGAATGAAGGCCTTTGCTTGGTATACTGAAATGTCAAGTATTTGGAAATTTGGTAGAATCACAGAATGGTTGAGGTTGGAAGGGACCTCTGGAGATCATCTAGTCCAACCCCTCTGCTCAAGCRGGGTCACCTAGAGCATGTTGGACAGGATTGTGTCCAACCAAGTTTTGAATATCTCCAGAGACGGAGACTCCACAACCTCTCTGGGCAACGTGTTCCAGTGCTCTGTCACTCTCACGGTAAAGTAGTTCTCCCTTATATTCAGGTGGAGCTTCCTGAGTGATAATGCGATTTTTGCACAGTAAAATCAGAAGTCTTACTCTGATGCTTTCTCATCCCAGTTACAATACAGTTCTACAGTAGTGTTTTAGTCTAATGACATCTTTTCATAGGAGGTGCATATTCCTGAATTTAGAAACTTAAAAAATGCTCTACCTAAAAGGAGGAGGAAACAYGAACCAAGAGAACTCAGAGTGAACTGAGTAATTGGCAATTATTTGCCCATAGAGTGGAAGACTAGTTCAATAGGATTCCGCCCTGCTCCATTCTAGATAAAGCTCTCTGTATTCTATCTCATGATTGGTATTTTTTAAAATACAAAATAAAAAATTTGTTGACAGACTAGGACTTAGTTTCTTATATTGGTGTTCTTCACTGTTCTATTTGCAGTTTTCCTTTAGCTTAGCATTGCCACACCGAGCAAGCATTTGTAGTGGAAACTTGATCCTCATTCTGCTAGTTGCCACATGAACATGTTTTTATTTTTATGCTCTCAAAATGTATTTTTGGCCAAAGAATGTATTACTATTTAACTGCCTAACCTTGGCTTTTATATTGTAACTTTTAAGAGGGAGGAATATTTGCTGGAGTGGTTGTTCTTCTGTTATAACAGCAAGCTGAAGCTGTGATTCCTACTGATGCAGGTGCAGAGCAGTGTCAGTTGCTTTGTGTTCTTCAGAGACAGAAAAAGTAACTTCTCTCGTCTTTTTCCTCTCTCTTTTTCTTGAGTGCAAGTGGAGCATGTCTCATGAATAGGTGTGAGCACAGGCACTCAAAAACCTGTTAGAGTAAGGGAGATTAGCATCAACTAGTGTGGGAGAGGAGAAGGGGCGGGAAATTCCTATCTAAAGGAAGTCTGTTTCAGCTTTGTTACAAAGTCTTTCAATATGAAAAACATTTTTTTTTAATATATCTAGGCTAATGTATGCCCAATACTTTCTTAATTCTGCTACTGTTTAGTGTAGATTCTGACCTTCCAGGAATTCCTAGACCTTGCTGTTGCCTCAAGTTCTGTCTGAATACCCCCAAGAGGCTGCAATGTGCTGCAGGAGATGTTTAAGTAAGGGTTGCGCATTTTTTGCCTTTGGATCAGGATGGAAAATAATTATTCAGAACTATCAGGTATTTGATTCATTCTTCCAAAACAAGCAAAAAATTTCTCTGCTTTGCAACCAGAATGTGCAGGGTTTTGAGATGTCCACATGGGCTTTTTATTAAGATCTAGAATAAATTTGCACAGCTTTTTTTTGATGTTAGTTTTGTTATGTCTGCATATGCCAGCTAAGGAATCTACTGACTCTAAATGAGGTTTCCATCTCAGTTCTCATGTACTGCTTTCATCATATTTTGCAATATGTTTTAAGATGAGAGCACATATATATTAATACTTTAGTTGATTTTTATAGCGTTTTGATATATACCAGATTAACCAACTAATTCCACATACTGTAACTAGGTTGYGAAATGCCAATTAAAAACTCAGGACACATCTACAGAGCCAATATTTGTGAAGACTGATGTTTTTCAAATGTTCATAGATACTGCTGCACTCTAGCATTCTGGTGTTCTATTTGTGCAGCTTTTAAATTTGTTCAAATGAAAAGGCAACACCTTTCCATCTGACTTATTTAGCAATACTATTATGTGAGAAGAAGAATAAAAATGGACTCTCCAGAAAACCAAATCTGATAATACTTAGTGATAGAAAGCAATGTCAAAGGAGTTTTTTTACATGGATAACATAACTTGCTATATAGTTTTTTGCGTCAGAATTACTTTAGATGAAAAATGTGATAAATCTTCCTATTTGTAGGACACAAGAAGCATCTTTCTGAAGCTAATTTTTACTTCTGTGATKATCAGAAAATGAGTTTGCTGAAAACAACTAGAAAAGGTGTCTTGTTTACTTAATTCCTAAAGACTGTTTTTTTAAGAGTTAGTGGAAGCTTATTGGTAAAATGCACTTCGTGTGTTAGATGTCTTATAAAGACCAAACCTAGTCAAGTTAATTGGAAACCAGTGGAAGGCTGCAGCTTTCAGAATTGGCCTTCTTGGTACAAATTGGAAAGGACTTTTTAATACAGAATTGGTAACATCTTGTATTTAGGATGTGAATTGCCAGAATCATTTATGAAAACTCCATTTTATAAAACAACATGGGCAGAATTGTTTCTTCTGGAAGTACAATCCAGGATCTATGAGTCCCATTAAGAGTTCTCTTAAGCAAGAAAGAATTGTGAATCTTTCCTTTCCAGCGTACCCAGACTGCGTAGCCTTTGGTGTTCTGATGAAACACTGTTTCTGAAGATATTTAGCCTATAATTTTTCATGTAAGGTTTAAATGGATATATTTGGTATAATTTTGATGCTAGTAAGTAATTATAACTAATAATCAATTTAACAGTAATTTACATCTTAAATATAATTCATTTTTAATAATAAATAATTGATACTATTTTTATATAAGGTTGATTTTGTTTGGGGTTTTTTGGTTTTGCTGATACCTGTAGTCTTGGTCTTGTGGAAGGTGATAGTAATAAGCCTCTTCATGTTCCACTAAYCTCTAGAGGTGAGATCTTGGCCTACTGATGTGAGAATTTTGCTTTCAGATTCTTTGTGGTTCTGTATGTTTATAGAATATATTATTCCAGTTGAAAGTGTACATATCACAATTTTTTTCCCAAAAGATCATTTGTAACCTTGATAATGGTGACATTTTTTATCAAATATGGAGATACAGGGGTCATTTAGATATAATGGCATTTTTCATGGCCATTTTCATCTAACAAACTTTGTTACCAGGATGTAAGGTTTTTAAGAGAAATCAAAAATTCTGTCATTTTTTTGTAATGTTCCATAGGTAAGAACAGATATTTGTATCTTTTTCGTACTACAGGAAGAAARTTCTCTTTTGCCTTAAGTTAATTCTTAGATTTTTAGGCCACCCCCCCCCCCCAGCAAAAAGTAATCAACTGTGTCTTTATATCTGACTGCCTTCAAAATGGGCTGATTGGTGTTGCCAGATRACCGTTTTGCTGATCAGAGGTTCTGCAGCACAGCCTGGTGTTTGGGTTGGCACTAATATGCTACTGGATTGGTAGCTTTGACTTTATACTAAGCCTGAAAAACTGCTGTTGCGCGTCGTGTGATGACACACTAAACTCTGGCATGGCATGATCCTCTCACCACTCAGGACTAAAAAAAATTACAAAGGGTTTCAGAAAGTTCTGAAATGATACAAAACTGTGTAGTATAGTTCATATGATACTTTGTTTCTACTTTTTCCTGTCTGTGGGGTTAAGAGGAGCASTAGAGCACATGTGTTTTAGTGAAATATTTTTGGTGGCTTGTGGTAAAGATACTGATTTCTTAGTTTGAGATGGATGTGGGATAACAGAATATTGGTTATATTTTTGTAGTATGTTCTAAACTACAACTAAAAGACAAAACAGTAGCTTTTGAWCTAGTCTCCAGAGCGCTCATCTTCTGTGTAGACCTCAGATTGTGCTTAGGATCCCTTGCTCCTTTCAGAAACTACGTTTTAATTCGTGTCTAAATAATTCAGTTACAAGTATGAAACAGGTTTACAATGCAAATAAGAAATGGAACCTATAATTTTGTGGGAGGAAGAAAAATATAGAAAAATAGAAAGTAGAAAAAAAATACCAATTAATGATAGTGTTTGCAATGTAGGCAGTTAATCTCTCAGATTATTTCTGATTAATTCACTATTAAGTCAAACTTGCTATAGTGAAGCAGGATAGGATAGAGCCCCTTCAAAGTAGTCTGGGTTCTTTCTTGGTGGTACTTAGTGAATTGTACAAACTTCCAGGGGTTAGTCATTTAGCAGCATCGCTTGTTTGCAGGCATTGCATGTCACATATCAGTGCTGTAGCAGTAAGCYACAGGTGAGAGGCCTCCTGTTTTCCATCTGTTATTTGTCTAGGGGGAAGTTTTATGCAACAGTTCTTTGCACTCACTTGGTTTGTGAGCTTTTCTCTAGCATTCAAGTTTTAAATACTTGCAAGACAGATTCCCAGCCTTTGTGGGCAACCAGTTCTACACCATTAGGTAGTGGAAGACAACAGTGGGATCCCTTGTTTCATAGCCTTGTTGTCTTCRAGTTGAACTAACATGGCTCCCTCAGCCTTTACTCATACACCTTATGCTCAGAAGGGGCATTCAGCACAGGATTAGACTTTATGCAGATAGGACATTTGTGGTTAATGAGACAGAGGTATGCTAAGGGTATGTTTCAAGTATTTGTAAGRCAGACAGACTGCCGGTACATTCATGCTTTTCCACAGAGATCTTGGAAGTGGTTCATGGAGTTTTTTTAATATATTGTCTTAYACTGAAGTCATGGAACTGTAGTAGATGAAAATGCTATCAGGTGGCCGTGTTTGAGTGTCACTCATTTACTCCTTAGATACACCTTCTCTTTGCTATTACTACTTTTCAGTTCAGATAAGTAAAGCATTGCTGTTCTCTCTATCCCTTCTTTTCTTTAACCACAACATACCAACTTTGTTTAAATATTTTCATAGAGCTTCCAACTTGTGCAGTTTTGGGGTTACAGTTATTTTTGTGTTGTCACTGTTTTTTTTTTTCCCTCTGCTCCATAGAGTTTCTCCCTCTTTATCTTCCATAGATGCATAGTTAATCTGATTTTACTTGATTCTCCTAGACGAATCTTCTCTGAAATTTCTGAAGGTGTTCTGTGAAACAGTAACTAGGGAAGATAGTACTGGTGTTATCTACTTAAGACTAGCAATACATTTAATGTAGTAGATGTTTTTAGGAAGTAATTTTTAGGAGCTAGGAAAAAGAGAGGTAGTTTTATAAAACACGGACATTTTCTTGGCCACTTTGGTCAAAATACCATTACTAATTCATGTCAATATAGCATTTTTAAGCACATTCTTGTATATTATTCATGTGACTAAACATTTTTCCCTGTTGAAGCTGTTTTGTGAAGAAAATGTAAGCTTATTTTTTCTGTTGTAATGGTCTTCAGTATAGGAMCTGCAGTTTAAGAAACAGAATAATTCACACTTCATGTTCTGGTCTCCTTTGGTATGCTGAAGTACATATATCTGTGCTGTAGTGACTATCTCTTGTGTAGGATTTATGTTTTAAAGTACTTGTTTGCATACCAAGGTAGATGTAATACTAGAATTTAAAGGACAGATGACCATCTGTGATAATAGCACTTAAAGTTCAGATTGTGTTCAATATTTTCATGATATAAAAGAAATATTGAAAGCACTATTAAATTTCCACRGTGCTATGGTTAAACTACTAGCTCTATGCTTTCGTGATTATTTTTCTAGGTGCATTGCTCTTTTTTAGTTTGATAATCAAGTGTTTCTATGAATCAAAAATTAAGAATATTTTAACCTGTAGTACTGATAAGATTCACAATGTATAGACAGAGGCACAACCACCTTAAAATAGACAATAACAGATTTCAGCCTCAGTTGTAGTCAGATGATCTGTCCTTTTCCAGGCAAATCAGAAATACCTCACAAGGGCTATGAATATGCTCCAGCAGGATGACATTAGTCAACAGCATGCTCATTTGAGTTCTCTTGCTAGTTTAGTTGTCCTAAAACTTCCAGGAGGTAACAGTGAATTTTACAGGAGGATTTGCAGAACTGGTGAATAGTAATGGAGGAGTGGAAGAGAGTCATTTGGTGCCATTGTTTAGGACCAGATTGGGTGAATGAAGACGGTGCCTTTGGATTACCCACAGACATCTGAAGTTGTAGTAAACAGAGCTGACAAACACTCTTGCAAGAAAGAAAAACAAAAAAAACCAATCTTTTCATATGTGCCAGAATTTGAAACAGATTATATTCACCTTGAAATACAGAGAATAAAGTTTGGAAGTGTGCTGGGTTTGACATTACTAGTGTTGATTTTCTCCACTTTATCCACTCTGAGCAAAAGATTCTTGCATGTGAGGGGTCATGTGCAGCACACATGAAGAAAGAATGCTGTCCAAAAATTCAAGTGTCCCAGTCACATCCAGGGAAATTATGATAAGGAATGGTTTTCCTCCAGAGATAACTTTGTTCACACTACTTTCTTGCCCTGCCTCTTAGCCTCTATTTTTTTCTTTCATGACAAATATTTCTGAAATTGTTGTACTTGCATATCAACTATTGGAAGTTCACTTGTACTTAAAAGGAAAACAGGTCTGCAGTGTGATATACTACTTATAGTAGCATCGCTATCATTGTGCACTGTTAAAATCTTCATCTTTTAAATCTCTTTCCCCATCCAAACTTCTAYGAGCTTTCCAGAATATATGCACATATATATGCATATAGATAGATAGATATAACCAGAACTTGCAGTTTCTTGGTCAGGGCTGGAGAACCCATAAGGGTTATTCATATTACTCTCCTGCTGCCTGCTTGCTTCCTCTGAGCAGTAATGTCCACAGCTTGCTCAAACCAGCAGTGAGCTGTTAACTCCAACTAATGAGCTGGTAGAGCAGAGCCAGTTTTTCCTCATCCAGTAGTCTGAGGAGGAAGCAAGTCTTGCATGTAGCTGAAGTTTATTCTGTTTCCCTGTGGCTAAAATCTCAGTAGTTCTTAGGATAGCTGATAATTGTCTATGCAATGGCAAAGCAGTGTACTCCCACTGGCCCTGTTATAATCTTTAGATTGTCTGATATTTTCAAGGCATGATATAGCTCAAGATGTGCTTCTGAAGTGCTGTGTAGTTTGATGGACTGAAGAAATACTGAATGTTTTTCTTGTACAGCTGCTATTTTCTATAGCGAGAGTTCTGACACGATAAGCTTTATTACCTTTTCTGCTTTTTTTCAGTATTCTATCCTGTTATCTTYCTCATATAGGTACTAACTGTATCTCTTAATGTTATTTTACTTTTAGGACTAGTCTTCTGGGGTTTGGGGGAGTTTTTTTTKKTTWWTTTTTTTTTCTTTCTGAGAACAGCTCTGCTGTCTGATTAGTTTTAAATATATTCTTGTTGTTTCATTTGAACAGCAGTCTTGCCTAGGAGAGAGGGATATGTTTCGAAGTGTGGCTACCAAGTGCAGCTCCCCAGTGGGAGAAAATCCAAGCATTTATGTACTCTGGCAAAGATCTGTAGAGAACCAAGAAGGCTGTTGGTGAGAGAGTTYCACTCCAGGGAGGAGAAGATAAGAAGGAGCGTAAAAGTATTTTATAGTCCATACTGTACTTTTCCTATTGAGTTGATGAAGAAGAGTCATATGCAAGGCTGAACAAAAAACACTGATGTCTTAAGATGTGATTAACAGGTTAGGCATTTGCTCATCTGTTTTCTGCAAAATTCAAAGCTGGTTCCACTTTTCTTTTTCATCATTCTATTTGTTTTTTTTTTTATTATAGACTCATTCTGATGTTATGAGAATTGGCTATATTTGTCTTTCATCAGTGAATCAGAATCTCTCCAACTTCTGCTGTTAGAAGGAGCTAATTTATCATATTTTGGCAGCAAGTATTCAGTAATTTTGCATTGCTTTTTTCCTTTCTTTATTGAGTGGATTTACTATATAGGGTTTTTTTTCTATATTTCTTATTTAAATCTGCAAAAAGAGARCTTTCAATGTTTAGGAATTTCAGAACCATGAAGTAGTGTGTCACAGTTTTAAGAGCTAGAAATGTCCTGACAAAAGAACAAACACTTTTATATTGTTAAAATATCCTATGCTGCTCTCTACTGGAAGAGTGAAAGTCCAAGAATTTTATCAATTGTAGGAGTAGTACTAGCTCAACTCTTAAGAACCATTTGGTTATTATACTATTATATAACAAACCCTTCCACAATGAATGTTTACCATCTTCATCGTACAGCCTTACTGGATTCCTGATAAATATTTATTTTTGTGTGTGCATGTGCATTTGATACATTTGGTACTCAAAAGGTCATGATGAAATAGCTATCTCCACATTTCATGTGGAGTGATGAATAAATTGCTCATTCTTTACAGAAGTTTGCAGAAGTTCAGAAGTGAAGAGCATTCTCTGTGTTAGGGATAATAGAAACAGAGGCTTTCATCCTTTCAAGGTTGTCATTAAAAGTCTGACAAATGTGTTTGTTTAGCTTAACTATTACAAGTAATTCTATAGTAACTGGTACTTAATATTAGGCAAAGTATGATGACTGGGCATATGAAATAAAAGGAGGATTACAGAGAACAGATGAAACAGCTAGCAATAAAAAGACACCAAATGGTTAATATCAGCTGTATGTTAAMACCCTACTGTACTGTCATTATTGTATTGTAATTAGAAAATAAATTGTCTTGATTTATTTTTGGCCAAAGTATTAATAGAATTTCAATCAGTCAAATATATTCAGAATATTTTCTCTCTATTGCTGTTTTTTATTTATTGTTTATTGCTCTATTCCATCTGAAAAACAAATGGGAAAGTTAGCCTATGAAGGTTAGGCAGGAAATTTAAGAAATGTAAGAAGCATTGTAATAACCAGTTATAACTAAACTTTGAGCTTACCTAGATAGAATTGCATCTAACAAAGATATAAGTTTCAAACTGCAAACAGTTCAACTCATGGCATGATTTCATCAACTCTGACTAATATTGACATCTATGCTTCAAATTTTTTTACGTTAGAGAGTACATCTTACTATATTTTCCCCATGCTGCATACTTTAAGTGTAAGCTCTGATTACACATCCAGATTGTGGAGTCCAATAAAAATTGCAGACCAATGTTAAATGTCAAAACCAAAACTCATCTGGAAAGCACTGCACTGCAAATGATTGGTAGAATTCTAGTTAGTTAATAAAAGCTCCRTAAGTACTCATATAACACTCATGATATTTCCATATACTTCAGGACTTTGTTTTAGGGGGATTTTCTCRTAACCTTTTCAGTAATCCCAATTTATATATGTTTTTTCAGGTTTTGTCAGATAGTCATTTAATCCTGTGCCTTAAGTATTTCATCTTTGTTTTTAGATAACTATTCCCTCTATAAATATCCTGTAAGTGGCAGGGATATACACTAAGAACACTAAACAAATGATGATTTCTAATTTTGAGTACATTATTAAGTTTTAAAATTCAGCAAAATTTAACAGGTGGTCCAGCTATGGCAGAAGCTTCATTTGATGCTTATGCATTTTTAGGCAGCAGAGTTAATCAATGGGAGATACAAGCCTTCAGAAAAACAGTATTTATATAAAATTGATGGTTGTAGAAAGATTGGTCTACTGCTTGGGTTTATTGGCTGCAGTGAAGAAGCTCGCTTTCATCTTTCTTTTTCRTCAGATCAGAGGGACACATCTGAGGAGGAAGGGGAGGGAAAATGATTTTATTGCTTTTTAGACATGTTTTGCTCTCTCAGCCTAGTTATCTGATTCATCTGGATGGAAGTAGGCAAATACAAAATTTACAGGAGTCTTATGCACTTCTGGAAAAGCGACTGGAGATGAGGCAGCATGCTCTGAGGCAACCAGAAGGGAACTGGACACAAATACAGGCCAAGTCTGGGTGCTAAGTTTATCATAACTTATATAGGGGTAAAATTGCTTATGTATTGGGAAATAACAAGCTGCATAGATAATGCTTCTGGAGCTGCAAGTTTCAAAAATATAGCAATATTAGGAAGCAAGTATGRATGGAAGGATGCTCAGCCATCTTCCCCCTTGCTGTAGACAGCAGTGCTCTCTGTTCATTTAAGCCTTGTGCRCATCTGCACTACCTGTATTTATGCGAGATCCCTCTACTGAACATAGTGTACTAATGCAACAAACCTGGCCTTGACACAAACTCTGCAGCAATTACATTTTTACCTCTCTTGTTGTGGCAAGTATGTGTTGTGTTAAACACTCATGTATGCAGGTATGTGGTATTACTAGTGTCCCTCTTGCATCCGGTCAGTCCTTGTTTTCTTTCTTTCCTGTTCATGTATGTTTTTGTTTTGCTTTTCTTGCGTGTGTTTACACATCACTCACCTTTTTTTTTCTTCATCTTGTGGAATACCAGTGAATCATTCTTCATCTAGATGCGTTTTCTGCAACTGTCACTTTTCTATGAAAGAATGTACCCTTTTCTTCTAGTCATTGGAGATGTTGCATGAATGGAAACAAATCAATATAAGGTTTCTACTTYGTTATTTATTAAGAAAAAACCCTTGATCTCCTAGCTGAGGAGTTACAACAGTAGAGAGCGCTGACAACAGATGTGCCTGTATCACTAGGTTTTGATCTACATGCTGTTGCATTCAAGGTGGCACATCGTATCTCAGATGTCAGTAACAAATTTATAATGTGAATATTTATTGGTAGAGCTGCAGGTGTACAGCAGAGCACACTGACTACAGTAAACATGTTACGAAGTTTTAATGAAATTGAAAACTTCAGAATTATAATGTTGAAAGCTTCTATAGCTTGGTAAACTTACAAGTTGCTTTTGAAATTGCAAAGACTTAAAATTATCTCTGTACATCATGTTAGTAGAGGCAAATGAAAAGCCACTTGAGTGAAAAGGTACTTTTCTTCATATAAAGAAGCTATTGTGATAGCATGGGCATTGCTAATTACATCAATTATTTTTCTGAATTTTTTCCTTTTAAAGTTTTTTTTTTTCCCTATCATTATGTTGCTATATACAAGTGGTATGACTTAAATCAACTGCCTCAGAAATCAGGCAGGCAACCCGTAATTTCTTAACTTATTACACAAACGCATTTTGGGTAGTGTTATCACACTTCTTTGTATACTGTATGCTAGATAATWTAGTATGAACTAGAAAATAAGCAAAACTATGAAAGAACTTAAAGGCATTTTCAGTGTACAAATAAGGAAGGGTGAGTGTCTCTTAAAATATATATTCTATATATTAATAGGTATAATATTTGGTTTTTATTAGAACCTTACTTAACAAAAATATTTCTAGTAGAAATCCATATTTTTAGGTGAACTGGAGCCTGTTTCCTTCAAATCTGTGAAGTTACTGTCCTGAATTGAGTCAGGTCTATTTGCATCACAGTATGCAAGTTCTACTAACCTAGTCTAAACCACTGATACATGTTGTTTTGTTGAAATGCATCGTTAATATTCTATATCTTTTTGTTATTTTCTGAAAGATTCGACACTGCCAATATAATAGTGCCTGAATGGAATAGAGTCCCTATCCTGTAATGCGTAGGTTTGTATGGGATGTCTTTCATTGTGTAACTTCTTATTTCTCATGAACTACCATCTTTTCAGTTTCTTGGCAGTACAGAAGTGGAGCAGCCCAAAGGCACAGAAGTTGTCCGAGATGCTGTTAGAAAATTAAAGGTAAGGAAGCATTTGTAAATTTGTAATGAAATAGAACATATTTCATATGTATCCTCTTTCATAGATAGCACACAAGAGAACAAGTGTTTCCAGGTAAATGCATGAGAGTTCTAGACATAGTTGCTTTTAGTGATTTCTTCACAGGCAAGTGGGTACTTCACTATTGTGTCTATATTATCAGGTTGTACAAATATTTCATTGTCTCTTGGATTACACTGTTATTTCTGGTATACCATTTATGTATCTTAAAGCTTTCTTTGGAAATTTTAGGGCTTTGTTAAGCCCGGATTAGATAGCAACAAATTGTTCTATCTGCCGTTMTCCCTTTATGGCTGTTGAATATCTCTGATTAGATCACTTCARCCTCATGGCAGAAAACATGTTCTAAAACATGGTGTACTCACTTAAGGAAAGCTGCAAGCGCCAGAGAACAGGAAAAAGAATGCCTTACCAAGGCGTAAGCGGACTACRATAACTCCATGGATACTGGCTCTTCTGGACTGCCCTTCACCCAAAGCTAACRTGTAATTTAGGAAAACGGCCTGTTAGGCTGGTGGTGAAGGTTTGTGACACTGGCATATGAATGTCATTCACCCTCTAGCTTTGATAATCAATGACATATCTGGAAGCAGGGCTGGAAGRAGAGAACAAGATTTAAAAACTGATGTGGACATGTTTATGACATGGCGCATTACTGTTTTGTTCGCCAGATCCTGGCTCAGGCACACAAAAGCCAGCTATGTGAATGGCTGCATGATGTCAAGAGGTTGCGAAAATCGGGCATTAATAATTGCTTCTTAGTTATGTGTTCTTGGGCACTGAGGGACTTGGCAGAGAATGAAAAAGTATGCCGATGAGAAGGTCAAAACCAGATAAGAGTGCTCATGGTATGCTAATGTTTGTTTTTAGTCCTAATGTGTTGCTACTCACTGATTTTTGCCCGGGTGAGGGGTGCTGATAGTAGGTCTCTGACTTCAATGTTGTAATCATTCTCTGAACTTCCTTGATTGCATGTGCTGTTGTTGTAAAATTTCTTAAGCCATTGTTTTATCAACCCATGTTAGAATAGGCATTTGATTTATAGCTCTTTACTCCTTCTAATCAGAAACTCACAACTCATATGGTGCTGAGAACTTTTAATTTGCCAAAAWGTTTTTGTGCAAAATTGTTGCTTGCAGCTCTGTCAACTTATCTTTACCAGCAGGTGGAGCTGATGTTCTACAGCAAGATAAAATAACTTGGAAGAATTACTTTTTGTTAATACTTCATTCTACTTGTTTTATCCCAAATAATATTAGTGTATTTTCTAAACACACTGGATCAGCTACACTTAAAATATATTTTTAAGCCTCTATAACTTATTCCAGAGGGCTGTTCTTATACTGGTAGGGTTTTTCTTTGTTTTCAAATTGTGCAGGGATGTACTGCAGGATAAAGATATAAAGAAGTAAAATGGCCACTAATATTTTATATTTCTAAGATAAATTGACCTGTTCTTTTAGTTTATTACAACCAAATTTTTCTTTTCCATTTTCTAATCAAACTGATTTCTAGAATGGTAAAGACTACTGTAAGGAAGATGACATAAAGGCATTTGCTTTCATATCAGAACATGCCTAGGCTATTGAGACATAAAATTGTCAAATCTCATTTTATAAAGTGAAATGAGCACTCCTCTTAATTGAGGAAGAATATAATTCATTCTGAAGAAATGAATTTTCAGAGATTGTAATTTTGTTGGATACACCTAACACAAACATCCGAAGTGGGACTGCAACATGACCTAGAAGATGCAATCACTGTAAAAGAAATAAATGTCTRTTTTTTTCCTAAGTGTCTCCATATAGTGTTGCTAGGGCAAAATGGAGGAAAAGAGTCTTCCCAAAGCTAGGTAGAAAACATGAGAATTAAGATGAAAATGTTAAAACTTGAGAGGGAAGATATGTCTTATGTCTTAACGTAGTCCCTGTTGTTGAGTACTTTTACTATTTTTTGTTACAAATACTAATTTCACCGTTTTACAGGTGATAGTATGATATAATATATTTGCACTAGCTAATGTGGCACCTAACTAAACTATAAGAGCATTAAAAATTTTTAAATACAACCTGTGGGCGAAGGTAGATTGCAGGAGCATGATTGGTTTGTCAGCCTCAACAAGTACGATACCCTCAAATAGATATTCTTAAAGATGTTTGTGTGCACTGACATGGCTGATTTCTCACTGGAAATCTTCATAAAAAGAAGGAATTGAACCTTTGTTCGCTATAGCACCCAAATCAAAGAAACTGCTTCCTTTGAGTTTCAAGTCTATTTAATAACCTCTCAAATCATAGTGAAATGTAAATATTAAACAAAAGCACATAGCTTTGTTTTGATATCAGGATAATTTTTAAACATTATTTCTTTAATTAAAATCTCCTGGCTAATTTTTGAACATGTATCTCTTCCTCATGAAACTTTAACTGATTAATTTTCTGATTGTTATTTGCTAATACTTGWTGCATAAGTATTTCAAATGTAACTTCTAATAAAAATATGAAAGCATGCAATTTTCTCAGCTACTGTAATAAAATACAAGTTATGATTTTTTTTCTTTATTCCTTTTTTTTGTTTTTAAGCTAAATGAAACCATAGATAATAGATTCATTTGCATATGTTGCTTCCCCTAAAAGATTTAGGGAATATACACTATTAATTCCARAATAGTCAAATAAAAGCTAATTCATTCCACTGAACTGTTTGTATTATTGGGCCAAGTCTGAGTGTCTTGCCTGAGAACAGTGCATATATAAACTAAGAGTTTAAGAATTTGGCCCATTGTATCTCTTCCGAAGCCATACTGTGATGCATTATAATTTTATGTCCAAACCTATTATTCTTGTTTGTCTTTGATCCAAGGATCAAATGTCTCTCCAAGTTCTKAGTATTTCTTCTCATTGTTTATTTTGATGCCAATGGGAAGCTACAGATTTTTACCCTCTCAAATAATGTTGTTAGTGGATGGACTACAAATACTTTGTTTCACGTGTGCTAAAAGGAGAAAGTAACTTTTGCAAATTCTCTACCTCTGGAGGTCCATCAGAGTCCTTTCCAAGTTAAAGGAATAAGTAGAAGTAACAAGGAGAGGAAAAAAAGCAGTGGCAGGTATCCGAGTAAGTGTTAGGATCTGTTGTACAGAACCTAGACAAGTTTGGGAGGTGGCTGAATTTTACATTCCAGAGAAGGTCAAACATGAAATTACTGATTTGTTTGTTTTCTGTTCTTACCCAGAACACAAGTTATACAGAGCAAATCTACTTGAATTGGAAATGGGCAGGAAATGCATTAAAAAAAAAACCAAAAAAAAAAAAACTGCACGAGACTGAATTTATCTACGTTTACATTTCAGTCACTGGATCTTGCTAGACCTTTGATTGAAACACTCATTTCTCTCTCTTGTCTGTATTCAAGAGATTCTTTTGGGAATCTCTTTCACTATCATTAACTAGTTTTTGGTTAGTCACATTTATGRCGCTAATGGAACTTCTTGTAAAGTGGTTTGCCAGTCCTTTGCCAACTCTTGCAAATGTCCTGTGAGCTTTCTCCGATTTGTCAGCATCCTTTTGAATTTAAAAACCTCGGAACATAAAATTTGAGTGGTGGTCTCACCAGCAACTGATCTAGTGCAGCCTCTGTGGTCTTCTGAAGGATCTTTTTAAAATATCCAAGGATTGTATTAGTCTTCCAATCATAGTTTCATGGTTAGTTAAAAGCCTACCATGATTTTCATAATTCCAGCTTCATAGGGTAGTCTCCCAATAAAGAAACTTTGTTCCCATATTTATGATTTACAAGGCCTGGTATTGCAACAGAGATGATTTGTTTGCATACAGGCAATCTGTAGTATTCTGTTTTGCTAACATATTCTTTGCTGTTTGCCACTCAACCTTTATGATCTGTAAGCATTTCCATGTAATTGTTTTAGATTTTACTACAGATCCTTAGTTACTTTTCTCCTATTTTTTATCTTATTTTTCTTCAGCCTGCAGATTTTATCAGTAATTATTTTTCTCATGGTAGTTGTTCTATGTCATTCTTGAGAAATAAACTCTGCTGGAATAAATTAGAAACACATCTTCCCAATGACAATTTCCTGTTTTTTACTGCATCTGGAGACTAATGTAACTAACTTAACGAATACTTTCTTTATATTGTTTCATTTCCGAAATATAATGGCATGCAATACTCAGTTAAATGCTGTATCTACTTTGACAAGCTGCTTTTTTTGTAAAATATATAGAGAGCATTAATTTCCTCTCACTTGAATTCTCTTATTCTTGGATTTTGTCTTCTGAGGGGTGGAAATGTGATAGGGTCATTTTTAGTGGGTGCTGCCTTTTTTAAATATTGGCACAGAATTTTTTCCTGGAACTTCCCCAGTCTTATAGGACTTCTTGACTTTTTGGAGCAAGCTTTGTCCAGCTGTTCTTAAACTCTTGCAGACCTACTTATTTTAAAATATCTTCATATCATAGCTGTTGTTCAAGACCCTAATGTGTTGGTTACATTTGAAATACCAAGTATTCCATCATGGTTTTCAACATATGCTGTGGCTTTAACTCACTAAGAACAAGTATATATTGAATATTTCTGCCCTTTGTACATTACTGTATAGAAATACTTATGCACATTTTTCTCCCAAAGGGGCATTAAAAAAAAAAGAGAGAAAGAGAGGGAAAAGGGGTTTACTGCAGTTCAAGGCTRTTCCAGATTAATGTGGGTTCCAAGACCTCACTTGAAGTAAAGGATATGAGCTTGTCATTAAGCTATATTCGAAGTAGACTTGCAAAAAGTATCTTCTGATCACTGAATCATAAAATGTACAAAGCTTGCAAGATACTTGCCTGTAACGGTGGATTTTACTGTTTTTTARTTATTTTAAGTAATGGTGGCTCAAAGTGAAAAGCACTGCAGAACAATGATCTAAATATCTGAAAATCAGCTTGAAGGCAAATAGGAGGACAGGAAAAGGATGTGGATATTGCAAGAACATGATGCCTGAGAGGCAGAACGAGAAGTTAGTTTAAACTTGCTTGGYTTTTAACTAGTTGGTTTTCACCAGGAAGTTATCCCAGTTGTTAAAAATTAAATTGGACCTTGAGATTGAGTTTTGAGATTTTTTTAAATTATTTTTGAACTAACTGAAGCATGGTACTTGTCAGCTGATGTGATACATCAGTCAGGAATTAACTATGTATGTCATATTTCTGTATGAAGTTGACAGGATTAAYTATCAGGTTAATGTTATTTATGATATCAATAAGTGTTCTTTCAAAATGAGAAATTTTCATTTGAATTGAAATACCTGCAAAAAAAAAAAAAAGGAACAAAATTGAGATAGTCATACTGTGAAAGGCAGATGAGTTCATGGAAAGATTTCTCAAGTACTAGTTAGCACATGAACAGGGACAGAGCAAAAACTCAAAAGGAAAAAAGTTTTTTTTTTTCTTTTTTTTTCTTTTTTTTCAGGTTTTTAAGGGGGAAGGAGGGTTCAGTTGGCCATAGTCAAATACTTCACAGTAGGATAATTGTAACTTCCATCTCTTAGGTGAAGAATATGAGTTAACACCCTGTTTTTCAGATTTTCCCAGCCCTCCTATGCAACTGAAAGTCTGTCCTCACTTTGTATAAAGTTTRTTTTATAGAAGGAACAAATTTCATTTAAGAAATGAAAGCTCAGGGGAAAGTGAAGGAGAAATACATTCATGAATTCTGTAACATGCTAGCAGCGCTACTCGCTGAGAAGAGTCTCTCMCAAAACCCAGTCTTATGATCACTCRGTTCAGGTACACWTTAGTGGGAGTGAATCTGAGGACTGTATTCAATGTATTCAAACATAAATGTCAAGCAGAGAGTCCAACTCCACAGGCCTTCAGTGTGTCATTGTCCTTATTTATGCTTTTGAAAATACAGTTCTTGGACTTTAGAAAAATTTGAGGAGAAGGGCTACTACCAGAGGGAAATATAGAGCAATTCCATATTTTGCTTATGAAGTTATCCAGATAGATAACATATTCTTAAAACTTGCATGCAGTAGTAAATGTTAGACGCTACTTGCTTTATATGCAGTATTCAGGAGTTAAGAGTAAGATGAGTCAAATGTGGCAGCTAGAAAAGGGGATAGAAAAGGATGGAAGGCATATTGAGTAGGATATGTGAACTGATCTGCTCATATAAAATGTTATCTAGCCATTATCTAGTGAACTGTCAACAAATAAGTCATGAGAATATGATAAAAAGTATCAAACAGTTCTTAGAAKTTGACAGTTGTAATGCTTTCAAACTGAACCTCCTAAAAAGGACTTTGATTTTGGTAGTGTAACATGAGATGCGTACCCTCAGTTTATGTGTACAGAAATTAGTATAGAATTAGGATATGAAAARAATGATGTTCACTGCAAAACAGCAAAACAAAAAATAGTCAAGGAAAACAAACCCTCTTCTATAGGTGTTCATATTTCTGCTGTCCTCATAGAAATCTTGTGCAAGAATTAATTTTAAGTGCAAAAAATGTTAGATAAACGTGTTGGGATCTAGCTGAATAGTTTTAAAATATTCTTTCTTAAGTATAGGAATATTCTGTAGTACACAGTAAGAAATGTTTTTTGCCCATTTGGCATTTTGCAGTGGTTGGTGTGCTTTTTAAGAGCAACTTTCATTTGAAACAGTTAAGAGGAAATAAGTAATGAAAAGTAAAGAAAACTGGTAGTCCTGTTACTGCTATTTTGCTTTTCATTTCATAGTTTGCAAGACACATCAAGAAATCTGAAGGCCAGAAGACTCCCAAAGTTGAATTACAAATCTCAATTTATGGTGTGAAAATTCTAGACCCCAAAACAAAGGTAAGAAACACATTTTTGTGCTCTTAAACTAGTAATTAAATATTGCTTTAACTATGCTTTTATCATTTTCTATTTTTTAAAAGTATCACAGCGAAAGCCATTCTGCTGATGGAAACTTCTTCTAAAGTGCTATTTCTTGTTACAACACATGGGTCAAACCTTCCCAAGAAGATAAATGGTACCCCTAAATACAGACTAAAGCTCATGTGAGATTTAATTTTCTAATCTTTCACACCAGGATCTTTAAACTGAGGAAAATGAAAACACTGTGGTAACTGCATGTTATTATGTATGGTGCCTTTCCAAATGGTCGCTGTATGTAGGTGCCCACATGAAGATGCTATTTATAGTGAATGAGGAGMAAATTTGTAGTGGCTCATTTGTGCTTGTGATTTGGAATTGCACCTCTTTTCTTTACCTATTCCTTTTTTTTTTTTTTTTTCCTTTTTTTTTTTTTTTNTTTACTCTATCCCTTCTTCCTTAGAAATCTTATGTCTTCCTGGTGTGTTACCTATTTGTAAACTTTGTGTAGCAGGCCACTACTATAGGCTTGTCATCTGTGTCATCTGGCACAGCATGACAGCAGTGTTAGTCAGCTGCATCATCTCTTGGTGGGTTTTCTGTTTAGTTTAGTATTTTGAAAGATGTTATATGCTAAATAAGCCATCTTCTTCACAGACTTCATAGAATTATAAAGCAATAAATACAATCAATCTAAAAAAGTAATTATTCAATAGTCTGTCACTTTTAAACTTCTGAATGCTTTTAAATCTTAAGCATTTATTAAATCTTGAATTTTTTGCTAATAAGCAAAATTACTAATTACTACTTACTAATTCTGAAATAGTTACTGCTACCAAAACAGTGATACTGCTCTCAGAAAAGCTAGTTTTAATTCAAGAATGTGTGTCTACTTGCAACGCATTTTTGCTTTAAACTCTTGATATAGTAAGTGAACAATTCATAAGCAGAAGGGGAAAGAAATCTTCATGACAACTTTTATGGTAGTTTGTGCACCTTGTTTATATGATAGGGCAGAAGAGGATACTAAACCTCTATTCTGGCAAGAAATGATTTAAAATAAGTTTTAAATGCCAAAAAATGTTAGTTGTTCTAACTCTTCCTGCAGAGATTAACAGAGATCTGTGGGACAGAAGTTCCTGGGGGAGCAGGAACATTCTAATCTCTCAACAATGCTGTTAGTACAAACTTAATTTGTGATCAACTCTGAGCAGTCTTTTTTCCCTCTTCCACTTCTTTTCTTAAAGCTACATGTAAAAATTAAATTTGAATTAAGTGGTCATTTCCTATTCAGCAAAAGCAAATTTAAAAATGTGTGCAATGGTATGATACTTAGAACATACTGAGTATGTTTCCTGTAAATGGCTCAATAGCTCTTCTGAAATCAGCTAAGTCTCTGCAGCATTTATAGTACTAGGACATTGGCCATAATGAGTTTGGGGGGGAGGGAGGGGAAGGGGCAATTAAAATTTTATAGGTGCTTTGGGAAATATCTTAAATTCTATACTGTCATCACAGGGTATAATAAATCTTTTTCTGTGTATGTTTTCTAGAAAAAAAATTGCTTTAGTTTTGTTACAGAGGAATACTGTTTTTTATTGGTATAATGACTAGCTATTGTGGTATGAGCAGGAGAATACTGATGTATCAAGACTCTATTTTATACTCAGCCCCCAAAAAGCAGGGGTATAGGAAAATGGATGGAACAGAGGAGCAGTTAGGTTGATCTATAAATCTAAAAGAGCAGCAAATGTGTTATTAGGTGAAACTGGTAAAGAGCTAAGGGAGAAAAATATTAAATGTGAGAGACACTTGGGGACATGAGAGAAAAATGGTGCCTAGAAGACTGGCTGTAAACATTAAGAAAGGGAACTGAATGAGGGGAACAGAAGTGGAAGAGATTGGCCTTATAGAACATTCTTTGATAAACTACTGTATGTAGAGCGGACGTGCCCCCTTGCCTTTGAGATTATAGCAATCTGTAGCGATCCTGGAAGTGTTTGCAATTCTGGTGATGCACAGGAATATATATATGCATTTTACTAGATAATAGCTCACATCCAAACTGCATATTTCTTTAAAGCAAATAGTGTTTTCCCATGTAATAAGCCAAACAAAATACCAAGAACAGACTTGTCGAGAAAAAACAAGAAAAATGTTCAGATTATTCATTTCAGCTTTCTTAACTGAAGAACATTACCATTGTAACATTTAAAATAGCTGGAGCATGTCTTTTAATGGAAAAGAAAATGTCTGTGGTATCCTAAGCATGCAAACAAAACTGATAAAACTGTTTTTATTAGTTTTTAAAGTAATTATTTAGATTTCTAATTTATTTCTCTGTGCTTCTGTGTTTAGATAACATTCACTTTGTTTCTGTTGTCTGTATTTAAGGTAGAAAGGTAAGGGCCTCATTTTGATAGAACTGCAAACCCTAGGAGATCGATGAAATGGAAGATGTAATGCACCTGGAAAAAGATCCGAGTGTTTTACATGACCAATCTCTAAATAAATAGTACGGGGATACAGAGCAACAGTAGAACCCTTTTCCTAAAGCAGAAATTACTGTCCAAATAAACACTTCTAAATAAACRTTTCCTGATTACATTCAGTAAAAATGGGAACATTTGTTAAAGGAGATGAGGTTGTTAGCTTTTATCATACTTTAAGTACATTTTACTTCTCTATAGTAAGAGACATTCAGAAATGTTACTGCATCTGTTCCTTTATAAGTGAAAAAACAGGACAATTACTTTGTTCATCTTTATCTCAGGCATTTATAGTAATTTTAGTAATCTTTCTGTTTATTTGCAGGAAGTCCAGCACAATTGTCAACTCCATAGGATATCGTTTTGTGCTGATGATAAAACTGACAAGAGAATATTTACTTTCATATGCAAAGATTCAGAATCAAATAAGCATTTGTGCTATGTATTTGACAGCGAAAAGTGTGTAAGTATGCAAGATGCTTTAGAAGAATTTGGGTCTCTATTTAAAGAACTTTGTTTTGTTTTCAGCTAAAGGGAAAGGGATTAATAAAATCAAATAACCATCCTGTTGACTGGTATTGGCGTGACAGGATCTTTCAAGCCAATGTGATGCCTTGTAAATTTGATGCATTACTTTAAGATAGGTTTTTCTTTTTCCCCTGAGACAACAGTTCTTACTGCCTGGCTCAATATCCTAAACCAAGCCTCTAAATTACTCTTAGAACAGACTGTATCCCACCAAGCTTGAAATGTTTGCACAGCTGTTCTGCAGAGATTACTGCAGCTCAGTAACTGTGATACCCTCATTGACTCTTCTGCTTATGCATCTGCCTCTGACCTTTCTTCCTCAGCTTTTTTATTTTTCTGTAAGCAATAAGGCTTCTCCTTTCCTCCCTCTCCCTTCCCTGCCACGTGTCTCAGGTTTATTGATGGCCTTGTGTGCTACCAGAGAGTTCGTTTCACCAACCACTGAAATTTTCTCACCTCTGTGATAGAATAGGGCAACTGTTCAGAAATGTGTGATAGCAGGAAAAGAAAGAATACTTTAGTACAGGAAATGAAGAAAATCATGTCTGGCTGAAACAGGGTTACAAGTTTACCCTGACAGAAAGTAATTAACAAATAGGAGTACTGGAATCAACRCTGAAAAAGATGCATATTTACTCTTATAGTGTGTATTATATATCGTTGTGTATTACTTAATAGACAGTGTTTCTGATGATTTTGTTGTTCACCTGTGCTACTCCAGTGCCAGCTTCAGTAAATATTGTTGAGAATTGCTGTATGCCTCTGTTCATTTTTCTCTTCAATGTCTATCTTGTGCCTTTCTTTTTCAGATTCCCCTGATTTTAATTTACCCTTGCAGTTTGCGTATGGCAGTACAATTTCTATTCCAAACCAATTCAGTTCTTCCTCTTCTTTCTTCCCTGGTATATAACTTAGTGTACTCTTCCTCTTTCTTCAATTTCACTGCGCCTTTTTTTGCACTCAGCTTTCGAAGAATCTCAGTTGAATTTCTTTTTGGCCAACCTCACCCTTCCAAGAAAATAACTAGGACTGCATACTCCCATCATCCATTAAACCATTCTTTTAGTAATATAAACGTTCCCTAAAGCAGTTGTTATTCAACTTTTTTGGTCTAATTTAGTTGAAATCAGTGTAATTTAAATAATTTCTTGCACTGATTGTCTGTAGATGTGATTGATTTCCCCCCCACCCACCAGCAGAAAGAGATAGAGGGATTAGTTCCCTATTGCCATGGAGCTTGGGTCTTCACACACCCCTGTTGCATGACTGTTGTTGAACTAATGGATAAAAGGTTGGAAGAACCATGTTCAGTATCATTTTTGTGCATCTAGCCTTTCATGTTTTTATAGATGATCAAAGAAAAATGCTCATAGCATTGAGCAGCAAACTGGTTTGGTGGGAAACAATTTTTATTTTTCATTCCAAAAAAAAAAAAAAAAAAAAAAAAAAAAAGCCAAAAAACTTACCATGTATGTTTATTTCCTGCACTAAAGTATTAAGGAAGATGGCATATCCATATATCCAGCATTTATTGATGCCTCATGTAAGTCAGCAGTTTTTTTTAAAGCCTTAATATTCTTAAACTTGTATTATTATTTTATCACCTTTATTTTTAAAGTGGGATTCTCTCTATGGGTTGTACATAAACATCACAATATATGATGCAGGTCTGCACAGAACTACTGAATTACTATATGTTGCAAATACAAGTGCACATTCTCTGTGGTTGAATTTTTGTAATCTTAAATACTTGGGTAGATACGTTCATCTGTGCTTTGGTAATTGGTATACTATAGGAATTCTAAAAATAAGCATTGAAACACAAATTTAAAAGCAATGGGGCAAAACAGTTGTGCATCCATTAAAATTAAAGCAATGTATTTAATGATAGAAAAGGCTGTAATTGCTCCAGAAATTGTCAGAAAGACTTACAACGGCATCTCTTTATACAAACTGGAGGTATAATTAGTACTAAGGATTAGCTAACTGTATTCTGCCTGTTGAATTTGCCTTCTTTGTTTAGGGCATTTAGTGTATTATGTGTCAGGTTATTTTGCTGAAGAGTAATGACCATGCTTATTTGTAATGTTGACTTTAATGTTGGATGGAGCAATCTCTTTGAATGTGGTACATTATGTAAAATATTTTGTGATCCTCTGAAGAGAAAGTAATTACATAAAATATTCATAGTACACTAATTTCGGTCTTGTGTTTTGTGTAAAGGCAGAAGAGATCACTTTAACAATTGGTCAAGCATTTGACTTAGCTTACAGGAAATTCCTGGAATCTGGAGGAAAAGATGTTGAGACAAGAAAACAAATTGCAGGTTTACAGAAAAGAGTAAGTTCTACATCATAATTTTTAAAGAGAGAAAAAGAATATACTATTGTGGTTATGTGCTACTTTCTACAACAGTATAATTTTCAATGTTACTCTCAGATTGCTAAGAATTTCAGGTACTGAAAAAGACCTGATACTATGAAACAATATTTTGTTTTCCCTCCCATCTTGTGTGAGCAGTAAAGAGAAAAGCAAGGTTGTAATATGGAAGACTTAAAAGCTTGTTTTCAATTACTTTTTGTAGTCAGCTAACTAGTTAAGCATTACTATTAAATCAAGAGAACTCAGATAAAACTTACTCTAAATGGACAGTTCGTAGCTACTATTGRAATGAATGAATGCTCTAATAGCTGTTGAAATAACCACTTGCTTTGTAGATTCAAGAACTAGAAACTGAAAACTCAGAACTGAAAAATAAAGTTCAAGATTTGGAAAATCAGTTAAGAATAACACAAGTACATACATCTCCAGTAAGTACATGAACATAACTGCTATATCTGAAGTTACTCAATTTATGATCATCTGTGTTATGATAATTGTTAGTATCTATGCTGTTTTTAATGATCATGATTAACATACACTGATCATCTATCTGTTGAAATGCAGTGCTGAAGTAACAGTAAGATTATGGCAAGCCAACAAAAGTGCAAATTGCAATCCTTTAATAAATTGTGATTTCTTAATCCTCTTATACCCATTTGTTGATGCCTAATGATGGTAAATGCTCATTTTTATAGACACCTAAGCACATTAGTGAAGGATGAAGAACTCTGTTCTGCATTTAAAGGATCTGGTTCAAGAAGAGCACTAGGGCATTGCAATATTGGATTTTTTCTAAGAACTTCCTGTCACAAGCATATTGTTACTTATACCTGTCATTTAACATAGAGCTTTTATTTCCTGTGGTACAGCATCTACCTATCATATCTGTATAATTACATCACAAATCTACTCTCAGAAATGAAGTAGTATAATTGCAATCTCTCAGTAATTGTAGTCTCTCGCTATTTCATAAAATCATTTTATTAATTCATTATCAGGAATTAGTTTTCACATGTAAATTTTATCGCTTTACTTACTGTTTAATCTTTATAAAAAATCAGCCTTCTCCTGTCTCAATTTTTGAGTTTTTACATGATTAGAATTGCAGTAGGAACAATCTAACAGCCTGTTTAATATCTAACCTTATTTTGACATACAATAGGCTTTGATAAATGGGATGAGTAAATACTGAAGCAGGCTGTCAAGAGAGGTTGAGGAATCTCTATCCTCGCAGGTATTCAAAGTTGACTGGTCAGAGTCCTCAACATCTATCTCTAACTGGATCCTGCTTTGAGCAGGAGATTGGATTAGATGACCTCTAAAAGTATTTTCCAACCTTTGTATGATTCTTTGAATTTTGTAGTCAACAACAAAAATAAACGTTTTCAGGAAAATATCTTTGCCAATTCATACATAAGAATGTAATCCTACCTGCCAAATACTATCAACTTTTATGCCTTACGAAAAGAGATCATTCAAGTAGGCGTGTTTTAAATTGTGTTATGTGCATGGTAGATCAGAGTTGTAATTATGTTAACATAAGCGTAAACACATGCAAGTCAACCAATTAGGTTGAAAATAAAAATAAAAGCAGCAAGTGGAATAGTGCGGTTGTGAAATGACTTTTCAGTGCAGGGAAGAGGAGGCATAACTGTTTTTATGATAGTTTGATGGGTTTGCTAAATGACTCATCATAGGGTGCCTGCAATAGCAGATATGATTTGATGATATGTATCTTGACATTTTTATATAAAAAGACATTTCTTCTTTTCTTGAAAATGAGACTAAAGCTCAAGTCTTCTGATTCCCAGATCCCTTTCCAATTAACAGTGCTAGATTGTATCTCTTTTTTGGATTTTTTCAGTCTCATCTCCTTCAATCTGAGAATACACAAGTGAGATCCTTAGGGGTTCTTTACTTTTGGTTTTTAAGCTGTCAGGTTTGGCAGCCAAACTTCTGTTGAAGAACTGACTTCAATATGAAAAACACAACAATCTTAGAACATCTGTAAACTGTGTTGGTAAAACTTAGTATGTATATATAATCAAATGTTTGGCTCACTGCATGTTAAAAAACAAAACAAAACAAACAAACAAAAAAAACTAGCCTTGGTATTCCTCAATTCTAAACAGCCAGGTTTACAAGTTGTATGTTAAGGCCTTTTACTGGATTTCATATTCAAGATCAAATGGAATGTGCCTAAGACTTAAAATTCCGATCCTCTTTTACTTCCAATTTTTTTTTAAAGATGTTTTGTATTTAATAAAGATGTTACTTTATAYGTGTGCTTCTCAAGAACAAGTTCAATGTTCAAGGCTAGACTACGATATTTAGAGTTACTGGTGGAGATTTACCTCTCTAAAAGGTGATGAACATGGTTCATATATTGAACACTTGGGTAACAATGTGGAATGTTTTATTGCAAAACATAGTACTAAATATTCTTAATTTGTARTTACTTGACATTAAAATGTACCCAAAGAAAATTAGATAGTGACACATGCAAAATTCATCAAGAGCCGAACTAAGAGGAAAAAGTGCAAGTACTTCGTAAGCAAAAGCTTCATTTTAAGCATGGAGTTCAAAATATTTTGGGTAATTAACAATTACCTATAAGAGAATGTTTTTTTGACCTGGAACATCCACCACCGGTTGTTTCAATTGCATTCCTTTGTAGGCAATAACAAAAGCAGTTATTCTGTTTTTTTCAAAAAAGAAAATACACTTGCATATGAAAACAGTAAAAAAAAATAATAATAATATACAGACAACTTTTCTCTGTACAGTTCAGAAGTAGTACAAGTTATAGGAATGTTTGGAAAATATACAGGATAAGTAATACAGAACTGCTTTCCTGATTATCCTTATCAGGCATGTAAGGAATTATTTTCAGGAATTATTTTAAAATACTGGCAGACTGAAATGAGTACTAACTGTATGCATGAAAAATCCAATGTTACAACACTTAAGAATAAAAAAACCCTCCTTCAGTTCCATTGGAATGATTTTAGAGATTTTTGCAATGTTACCCTTCCTCAGGACTTGAAATACCTATTAAGTCTTGATTAATCCCAGGACGCTAGTTTTGAATAAATGTAAGTCAGTGGCTATTCAATTTAATCTTGAACTGTGTAAAAACTAAGAAAACCCTGCAAGGTTGTACCCTTTTCTTATATGTAGATATGCTTTGTCCATATCTAACTTCAAAGGCTCCTGCATTTGGACATTGCATTAGTTCAAAATATTTATTTATTTTTTAATATACCCTTTACATTTTTATGAAGTGTAGGTGGAGGCAAACTATTGGTAGCAGTAGGGCTTTGCTTCTGAGGGGTATATTTGCTCTCACTACCAAAATGTTTCTATGGTCATTCTAAATCTAGTCAAATGACCAAACTAACATGAACCTAATTAGTTGCTTTCTTTGTCAGTACTTAAACTATGTATGGGAAAAATAATTTCTTTCTGAATCTATAAAAGAAGCCATTAAAAACAATGAGAACATAGTTGGAATTACAAAAAAGGCAACTCGGTTGTATAATCAAATACTTTAGCATAAAATTCACTGGGAAAATGAAATACTGAATTATGAATCTTCTGTGTATATTTTTTCTGTCAGGGTATTATAACTATGTTTATTCAGCATGTTGTGTAAATAAATTGCTTAGTGATTTTTTTTCTATTTTGTGTTGTGTTTCAGTGTTGCTTGTCTTGCTAAAATTTTTAAAGGTTGGCCACTAAAATACATATATTTGCCAGTGAAGAAGGCTTATGCAATAGAAACTGTTACCTTTTTATAATTTCCTGAATCAATTTCTGAAGGGCATACTCTATCAAAATGTGGTTTCCTTAAAATAGTTTGCCTGTATAGCTACACTTATGTTTGGCATATGAAGTGTTGGCATGGGATGTTTCTTACTTTGTCTCTCACTCCTTTGGATGTACAGCTAAAGTTTCCATTACTTTTGTATCTGTACTGTTTACTTTTCCTCTGTTTTAGTGGTTTGGCAATACATTAATCACTGGTCTTTCTTACATTTGGTCTTGATTATGTGGGGACAATCTGATTTTCATTTTATTTTCTTATAATGAGACTGTTCAAGTCTGTATCATGATAAAAGTTTGGATACTGCCTCTGTATATAAATGCAGCTTCCAAAGTTCAGTGGATTCCTGGGAGCACTAGTTTACCTGACTTGTTTTTTTTTTTTTTTTTTTTTTTTTTTTTTTTTTTTTTTTTTTTTTTTTTTTTTTTTATGACATAGACATTATGACATAGAGTGTATTTTTACTATTGGTACTACTTAGAGTAGCCTAGATTAGCTGTACACATGGCCATCATGTGGATTACCAGTTGCATAGTTAGCACCATCAGATTTTCTGGTAGAGTGAACAGTAAATCATTTTTGAACACTAAAGAACCTTTGAGAGGGGAGAGGGTGTTTTTCTATTATTTTAGGGATGGCTGAAGTTTCTCAAGGATTTTTTGAAGATTTCTCTTTGAGTAAGATGCTTAAGCAGAGAAGGCAGTTGTGACAACTCCATGACTTCACCTTTAGATAGGAAAATGACAGGAATATTCTGACAAAGAACTTAACAGAGAGGATAATGAAATATGAAAGAAGCAGAGTTCAAGGGCGTTACTAAAAGGGAAAGGAGAATGGTTGGGAGAGAGAAAAGCAGCCCAAAAGGAACTATGTTCCTCCCTTAACCATAAGTATCAGGAAGATTTCAGCTGTGCTTTTGCTGGAGGGCAAGAGGGTTGTCTTGCTAGTTCCTTCRAAATCTTCATAGAGTTCCTGAAGAAGTAGATCATCCTGTCAAGGAGATGTAATACGTATGTGCACACACAGCTCAATCTTCCTCATTGTAGCAGTGTTGCCAAAAAATCCCTTTTTAGCCAKTCCTAGTGCATTAAAGATACTGATTAATTTTAAGTTCTTAGTGATAGAGAGGTGTAGGTCACATGTACCTGTTATCCTCATTAAAGACTTTAACGTGTGGAAAAAAAAACAAAAATACAAAACAAGATAGAAGGTGGAACTGTGTGCATAGTTCCAATAAACAGTTTTGGAATATGTTTAGGTACATCATTTGGTCTGTGTTGTCATTAAGACTGCTTGCCAGATGTGAAGACCTGCATATTTTTTATTTGCTCTGGAACTATTTTCTGCTCTTTCAATTTTATAATGTTCTATATCCCATTCAGTGAGATTTTGTTCACTAGGGTTTAAAATTTTATGATGTTTATGATTTAAAAAAAAAATCTTGAAATTGCTGATGTCAAATTTTGTATTACTGAAGGAAGTACTAAATGAGCTGAAGACAAGTTTAGTGTAATTAGTAATGCTTTTATGGAACTGTATGAATTAATGAACTAATATATCCTTGATAGTTCCAAATCTCAAATAGCTTATGATGCTTAGTTTTGTAACTAACTGTGTAACTTCCAGTTCTAGGTCACAGATTCCTGCTGCACTTGCATCCTGTGGCTGTTGTTACATTACTGACTTGAATATGCTACTAAAAACACTTACTTTATTAACCCATTTATGTGGTTACTGTTGGTATATGATACAATGATTGAAATCAATGTCTTGAGACACCTGGTTAAAAGCATTTTTTGAAACGATCTCTTGTTAAGAAACTAAATCATGCTATGTTTTCTAGTATAAAGGAACCAACTGGTCCTTCAACATCATACTAGGTAGAATTGAGTCAGAAGCAGATCCTCTCACAGGCGTGTGGTAACATCTAATGACAGCAGGGACCCAGTCCGCTTAGCTCATGTGTTGGCTTTGTTATGTTGCAGCGGGGCAAAGAACCGTTGTCGTACTGTTCTCTTGTGCTGACAAAATGGGACCCAAACTTGAAAGGGGTAATGTCAACCCTATCTGTGTTCAGTGTTACACAGTGGGAAATTCAGAAGATATACTATTACCATATGACATGGTAATTTAATATATTTAACTATTTTTTCTATTTACTTCATAAGACCATTAAGTTTCAGAAGTTGAAGTTGTGTGTAAAACTCTAGATACATGCTGCTGTTAGAAAGGAAACTTTTACGGTAATCAAACGAATAGGTAAGACTTCCTAAAATCCTTTGTAACATGATTCTGTTCAACGAAAGGGAGGGGCGTTAGGACACTGATTTTGATCTCTCCCTATAATACACTTTTATTGGCAGCCTTGTGAACTAGGAAGTTGCTGGACTCCCAAGTAGCTCTTTGCCTAACTGATAAGTCTTATTTACAGATCAGTTCTTTGAAGACCATGTGAGAATTTAAATGAGGAACAGACAGGCCTTTTGAAAGAGCTTTTTAAATACGCCTTGTGAAAGCACAAGGTAAAACAACCAAGAGAGCACAGATTGATCGCTCCTAAGACTGTATTCTTTAGAGAAAGGCGCTCTTTCCTCCTTTTGCGTTTTCTGAATTTGGTATTTTGTACTTTTTCGAGCCTTGTGTCACCGCTGGCTTTGTGCCTTCTGTTTGTTGTTTTCCGTTGTTGCACTTTCCTGCTGGACCTGTCCTGTCTGTGGGCTGTGAGCGTGAAACAGCTGCRGGCCTCGCTGTGAGACATGCCGAGGGCCTCCTGGCAGAGCAGCGCTCCGCGTGGCACGGGATGACGTGGTGTGCTTCCACGCAGCAGGGCGAAATAAATAGGTTAATGAAACTAAATGTATTTCCAAAATGGTCATATAAAGCACTACATATTTTGTCTCAACGTACCTGGTGCCAAACTATCTAAGACTTAACATTCATTTATCAGATAATAATGAGGAAGCATATCTGTTACAAATTTTATATCACTACATTATTGTATTGAAACCTTTCAATATATGTTTGTCATCCTTATATTTCTGCTGTTTTGTATCCTATATGCATTTCAGTAGTTTCTTTTTTGTGTGTGTGAGATAAACATGCTTCTGTATGGAGACTATCAGCTTCTGCTGTTTTGTGTTTCAGGGAAATAATTTAACTGTTTGCATTTAGTATCTTCCAGTGTTTAACTATTGTGAGATCTATTTTGCCATATATATATTTAGGAGCAAGTGTTATATGGTAGTGGGAGAATGACGCATTGCAAGTCTTTTGTAGTTGTAGCATAGTGACACTTTTGAAATTTTAATCAAAATTATGCAAGTCTTTTGTCTTAATTTTTATTGTCATTCCAAATCTTCAGTCTTGCAATTCCAACTTAGTAACAGAAGTATTTGTAATTACAATAAAAAGATTATTTTTCTTATAAATTGCTAATTTTAAATAGTTTTGTGGTGTTCGTCGTTAGTGATCACCTAAATATGTTTATGTTGTTAAATTTGGACACTTGTGTCCTAAACCTGGCTTATTTGTAAAGAAAGGAAAGAAAAACTGACGCAGTGCAAAAATTTGATGTGTTTTGTTTTCTACGTAATTGTGAAAAAAATGATTTAAAATCATTGATCAAATCCTGATCTAATAGAGTTATGCCAGACTTTTAATGAAATAATGGTGTCTTAACAGTTGGTCAACAGTGTATGAAAAAAATGAAAGTAGACTTCAAATTTTTCATTGCATGTATCCACCAGTGTTTCCTCCTGGGCAGGCTAGAGTGATTTTTAAGCAAGGTACCTACAGCACAGATCCAGTTCCCGCATTCTGGGTGTATAACCTCTTACCCTGGCCAAAAACAACTGTCTGCAGAAGACATCAGTCCCTTCCATTAAGATTCAAAGATGAATCTTTCCTTCTCTGTAACCTTGTTTTAACAGTGTAAAGCTATTTTGCTTAGATTTTAAGGCGGAAATTACGACTTGGACCCAGTAGAAGGATTGATGGTAGGGCATGTTTATGGTTTTTTTAAATCAAATATTTGAAGACATTTCCTTTTTGCTTTTCCTTCAAGGATGAGTGCTAAAAGCTGTTTCTAGTGTAACTAGACAAGAATTCATTTCTGTAGAAGCTTTTTAGGGTTGCAAATATTTCTTATACAGGCAAAACTTAAGGTAGTATAATGGGGGCTTTTTTGTTTATTTTTATCGAAGTAGACAGCCTTCTGTTTCAATATACAGTGAATCTTGGTGGAATATATAGTAATGTATTTACCATTAATGCGAGACAAGCTAGGTTCAGCTCCTTGTCTGTCTAATTCAGACCAAGACCTTGAAGTTATTTACATCTATGTTGTCATCTTAGATGACTGCTCTTAACATCTGCCATTAGGCATTTTGGTGAGGGTATTATTTGTTTGCCTCTCTTTGAAGCTGTTCTGTGGTTTGCTGGTAATGAGCTCTGGAGAGCTTGAGAATCTTGTAGTCCTCAACATTTTTTATTTCCCAGGCAGCCAAAGAAGTTTTAGTTTGTCCTGGATCCTGTGCACAGTAGTAGAGGTATGAAGATGCGGATTCCTTTGTAATTGCAACAAAGGATCTCAATTTTTATATCATTTGATTTGTTCTCTAAGTTAAATTAATTATTCATACACACAGAGAAGATTACAGGAGCCACTACTGTCAGTAAATGTTCACGTTTTCAAATTCCTTAGATGATGAAATCTAGCAAATAATAAAATGTAGTAATGTGAGCCTTACAGTTTGTGCACAGTGAACTTCTATTGTAAGAAGATCTTAGTTCAATTAAATTTTTCTTTCAAAGTTGGTGGGATATAAATGGTAGTTGTTGCCTCATACAGAGATCACAGTGAAAGAAAATTCGGGCCTATGCAGATAACCATCACAGTAACACTCCTTCCTGGATATGTGCTTAACTGCTAATTTCCATGTGCAAATATGAGATATTGCTGATATTTTGGTAGAGAAAAACATTTGTTAATGCATCTGCCACACTCGCATTTGGAAAGATGTGTGCCTTCATTTTGTTCTGATGCAATCAAGGAGCAAGTCATCTTTATTCCAGTTAATGCTGGACTACCTTTCATTGTGGTACATTTTCAAATTTTATTTTAAAATGTTTTGGAATTCTCTATCTTGTCACTATAATGCTGAATAGCAGGTTGCAAAAAAAACTTTTTGAAGAATGAAATGTATATTTTCTTCTTTCCCTGGCATTACCATGTTCTGTTCCTCAGAATGTTTTCTCTTTCTGTAATTCCTTTTCAGCTGCTGCACGTAAAGTGTGATAACAATGAGCATATGTTTCAAAGACCCTCTGCTTTTTTCTGGTGTAACAATGAGGATTCACCTCCTTGTTTAGATATGTCTTCCATTGCCCTTACTCCTAGGAGTTCTCCTGACTCCCGACTACCATCTGGATTTTTAATACCACCACCTTCAAAAAGTGGCCTTCAAAAGCCAGCCAGTGAATACAGCTACCCAAGACCTCGTGTAATCCTGCTGTGCAAAAGTTTTTACTTTTTCTAGGCTTCTGATGTTCTCTGTTTATTAACTTGTATTAAAATTGTGCATTTTGGACAGTGGCTAGAGGACAGATGAGATGTATCTTAAATTCTCTCCTGATACAAATACAGAATTTGTGAAGATTTATTTCTGCATAGCTTCCCCCTGACCTCATCCCAAAACCAAAAATTCTTATTTTTCCAACATTTTAAAACTAATCCATTAATGAATTACTTCTGTGTTACCTATCAATCTTTTGTTGAACTCATACTAAGAATAGTTATTCAAAGCAAATAATCTAAAGGTTGGATTTGAATGGCTTTTTTTCCTTTGATTAATAGAAAACTGTCAGCCATTAAATATCTTTTAATATACCTTATAAAAAACTGTGCAAAATGAAGATTGAAAATTATCATTAAATGTGAAATATGCATATTGCCTGCTATTCGTAGCAATATGTTAATGCTCAACTTTTCTATTTGCAAGTAACATTTGGCTATATTTGGCAAACATGATTTTCTGCATGTGTTCACTAAATAAAAATGCTTCTCGTGCTCATATAGATTTAGAAAAATGCATTTTTAAAGTAACTAAATTATATTTTTGCTTAACTTTACTAAGCTAACTTAATTTGTATCCGTAGTATCAAAATGTCCAGCAACTTCAACAAAATGACACATAAATAATGTCAGTGAGAAGTTTGTTTTGACAAGAAGACTCATTTAAGACTAAACAAATACTGTTTATTTCTCTAGCTTCTTTGTAGCCATAAACACTCTAATAAATGCAGGAAGATCTATTATTGTTTACTAACTCCAAGTTATTCTAGGATTATCCATCAATGTCAGTGGAAAGTGTAGGCTAATACACAGCATATACCTACTGTCACTGAACCTAGTCCCACATTCTTGATGCAGACAACGCCTGTCTACACTCAGTTTTGTTTGTTTGAAGGATATGGAGTTCACTATGGGTTTATTTTGGGTCAGAGCACATACATTGCCTTGCTTTGTGTGGGGGCAGATGACCTCCAGCTATCTCTTCCAGCTTGAGCTATTCTGACTCCCTGAGATTAATGCAAGTCCTATGAACATCATACTAAAAGACTCATGTCTAAACAGTGTTCACTTAAATCTTCACAACAGACAGTCCTTAGAATTCTTAGGCCAGCTCCTTTTGTATGCAGAAAGATTTGTGTGTGTGTGTGTGTGTGTGTGTGTGTGTGTGTAGAGGTCTTATAAATTAGTTATTTTGTAAAGCAAATTCAGCTCTGATTTTGGAGGGAATAGTATGGCTGAGAGAATTGCTTTTTAAAAACATCAGACTAAAAAGCAACATGTGAAATGCAGATTGTTCATGTTTAGCACTTCAGTGTACCTAGATAGAAATATCCCAAGTTTCTGGAGGTAATGAACACTTCTCTACTAACCCAGATTTCAAATATGGAATTTCAAAATTCATTTTAAAAATAGGTAATATAAGACTTCCTCATCTGTTATTTTTTTTAAGCACTGTATTCAGTGGAAGACCATGGTCCATGTCCTTTGCTTCTCTGCAGCCACTGCAAAATCCAGAGAGAGGTAGTTCAAGGCTGCCTATGGACTTGCCTTAGAAATTTGTCACATCTTTACTGTGAAAGAATTGCTACAGTAGGTGAAGCACAGACACTAAAGGAAGTAGTATTCCCAAAATAAGTTTTAGGTCTTTGAAATTCTCACGGACTAGCAATGATGAGAGTTAGCAATTTGCCAGGCTGTGGAAGCAGCATTCTACATAAAAGAACCTATCTGACCTATTTAACCTGTGCAAGTATTATGGTTAAAATGGATCTTTTTTTAAAAAGTAGCATATTGTGCCTGGCAGGTTCGTCTTTCTATTACTTAGTAATGTAGGATTTCATTTGTCCAAGTAATAACATTAACATGCAAACTAGTTTTGTGCATATATTTTACCTTGAGTTTGTCAGTCTAAGTTTTAATCTATTTCATCTGTTTTTAGTGTTTAGTTTGTTTTGACTTAGCTGTGCCTTGTTTATGTCCTGAAGTAATGGACTGATGGCAGGAGGAATGAAGCATTAAAAAATAAATAGGGCTGTAGAACTATAGTAATTGAGTTAAAAAGGGGGTGGGAGGAGAGGTTGTTTATCTAGTGTTTTTTAAACCTGCCAAAAATGCTAGGCTTTACTAATGAAATCTCTTCTGCTTGGTATTCAAGGATGAGAAAGTTTTATTTCGATTTTTATATTCAGTATATTGCATTTTTAGGTTGCTACTCAATAAAGATAACACTTGAAGCTTTGGTTGCAGTAGCTTTCTTAGATTGTCAAATAAGTAATCACGTAAGGAAGAACTAGTAAAGAAGAAATGCTGGGATTGCATTTTTTTTTTTTTTAAGTTCAATTATTGGTTCTATGCATTCAGTGATATAGCATATTGCTATTGCCTTACTATCTTAAATGGGTCTTGTGAACAATATCTCCATTCACACTGTTGTGTTCTGTTCTTTGTGGAATATAGAACTGCTTGTCTCCAGGCTTTTCAGGTTCAACTGTGATATGTTTCTGACTGTACCAAATGTGCTGAAAAGCAAAAGCAAAAACGCTGCTTATGTATTGGAGAGTTTGAGCATGTTTCATAGACTCTGAACTGCAAAATGCCATTTGCTTGGTGTCAGGAGCGGGATTTTGCATGCTGATGTTGAGGGGGTTGTTTCTGTTTTGCTCATTTTTTAAAAACTTTTTTGAAACTGTTGCTCTTATCTGCATGCTGAAAAATTCAATATTGTGATTTTTTCATTAATGTGAAATACTGCCCTAATACTTATTGTCCTTATTGTAGGCAGGCAGTGTGATACCTAAATCACCCTCTACTGACATCTTTGATATGGTTCCCTTTTCTCCCATATCCCCTCAGTCATCAACACCTACTCGCAATGGCACACAGCCTCCTCCAGTACCCAGTAGATCTGCAGAGATCAGTAAGTTTTGTAACTGAGCTAATTTTTGCTTACATTTTATTTTTTGATAAAGCATCTGAAAACATTTATGTACATTTTGCATGACAAGCCAAATACATTTTTTTGTAAATCACACTTGATAATGCTACTTCATTTTATACAGTCTTCCCCAAAGACTTTACTGTTGCTGCCAAGTGACACTATGAACAGATTTATTTACTTGCTGAAACTATTATATTAACAGTTTAAGGGAGTTGGGGAATATAACTTGGCTTTTCTTTTACAGTACATTTTTTGTAGTTAATTCAGGAAATATTTTGACTTTCTATTACATCTTTTGATATCAAGCCACAGGTTTAGCATCTACATTTCTCAGGGAGACAGCAGGTGAAGTAAGTATGGTGAAGATGATGCCGAAGGGAGAGCTGAAGAACCTCCTGAAGAAGTAGTGAAGGCATAATAATTTTATTATTTTTCATATCATCTACAGCTTTGTTTTTCAGCTGCAGTAGATGGGCCTCTCCAGATTTGTGGACCACTTCTAAAAGATCTCTAGCAGATGATTAGGAACAGCAAGTTTATTTTCCAAAAGCTTCAAGGTAGTTAGGGAAAGATTTTCACCTTTACTAGAAAACTTTTAGAAGTCCAAAAATAAGTTTTGAAAGCTTTGGAAACCACTGAGTGGGGGATGGGGATAGGAGCAAACACATTTAGTAGTAAGCAAGGAGAAAGACTGCCATCTGTTTTCCAGTGTCGACCTTGATTCCTGACTTCCTCTGAGCAACACACGTGCGATTCATCTGTTACGTAGGGATGACACTTGTGCTGCTCAAGCAAAATGTGCTTTTCAAAACTCAAGTTCATCTTTCATGTCAATGGGCCAGCTGGCAAATCGTAACACTGCACGGGAAAAATGGATCTCATTTTCAGGAAATCAAGTAACGCATCAAGTACCTTGAATTCTTCAAAGTATTTATTGGGGGAAAAAAATGGCATTAGGAGGACAATTTTGCTTTTCACAAATTAAAAAGCCCAGATTTGACAATTCTGCTTCTCACTTCCCCTTCAGGGGTTTAGGTTTGAACTTTAAGCTCTGTGGTTGATTATGTTGATTCTATCTTTCCTTATTTACAGATGCACCCTAGAGCCGGCTGGAAAATTACAATTCTATTCAAGAAAGATTTTAAAATTTCCAAATTTTGTTTTGAAAAGGTCTGAATGACTTGTCCCAGAATATCTGGTCACTCAGTGAGTCTTGGGCACTAGGATGTGATAAAGTTCAGAACTCAGTACTCCTTAATTCAGTGTGTAGTTTTGAAGCATACTTGATCATACCCAGTGCTACTGTCTTTCTCTTACAAAATTCCAGCTTATATTTGAGACTCTCCCTAGCAAACACTTGAGACCGCTGCATTCTTATGGAAGAGGGAGTGTGAGCAGCTTAGATTATGTGTGTATACACACATATAAACACACATGCATGCATGCACATATATAAATGTATATGTATATTTTTAACCCAACAAGCTATGTTAGGCACTCGTGTTTTGCACCAAAATAGGGAGTTGTAACTGATGTCTTTTCCTTATACCTTTCAATATATGTTTGTCATCCTTATATTTCTGCTGTTTTGTATCCTATATGCATTTCAGTAGGTTTTTTTGTGTGCGTGAGATAAACATGCTTCTGTATGGAGACTATCCTTATACTGAAAGTAGGTGAAACTAAGAGTTACCTCTTGCAATTTTCCTGCTACTGAACTCAGAAATATTGTCATTAGAAAAAGCCCAATAATTAGACGTAAATGGAAAACTAGTTAGAATAATGTGTGTAATGCTTGCTTTTAGAGATAGCAGTAAGTCATTTTAGTGCAAAGAAATGCAAGAGTTGTGTTCTTTACTGTTTTTTCATAAATACATTCCTTGCACGTTTTCTAAGGGTTGGTGTTGAAATTGGCTGCTTTTAGCTGTCTGATCTCACAGAAGGCTCTCAGTTCCCCAGTAAAAAGAAACTATGGAAATAAAGAAAGTAAAAATGTATGACATAGTGACAAATCGACTTAATAAGGACGTAAAGTCTAATGACTTTCTGCCCAGTACAGGTTAGGTTGACCATCAAAACTGCTACAGACCTGAAGGTTACTAGGTAGGGAGCATCAAAGCATG
Source organism: Rhea americana (assembly GCF_003343005.1). NCBI lineage: Eukaryota > Metazoa > Chordata > Aves > Rheiformes > Rheidae > Rhea > Rhea americana. The sequence continues at coordinate 1,355,952 of NW_028185261.1, read as the reverse complement.
TAAGACGCTGGTCATACTGGAGCAGTTTCATTTGGTCTGTAAAAGAAGCAAGAGACCAGGTAGATTCTAATTTTTGTATTAGCTTATCCTAGTCAAAGTGTCCTTAGCACAAAGGTGGTCTGCCTCTGCCGATAAAGCTCAGACTTTACTGACTCAGATAGGCTTTTGGAATAAGCCTGTTGGATTTGAGCCATCTTCTATTCCTGTAAGACAATTTGTAGCTATATGGCCAGTTTTTGAGGTATATAATCAATAAATTTCCTGCTTGTTTCTGTACTTCATGATAGCTGATTATTGTTTAATACTGTGCAGTGCAGCCTGATAACACTAAATGATTAGATTAAAACATATGGAGAATATCATGAATGAAAAAAATATTGAAGAGTCTTGACTATTGTAGGGCTAGAATAAATAGATGTCTAGCTCTGTACACATTCTTCAGCATTAATAACAAGGGGTAATACTGCAATATGGATTCACTTAATATAGAAAATACTTTGCAGTGTTGTGTGTAGTGCTGCATAGTCAATTGTAAGCTTTCATCTTATGTTACAGGTAATGTTTTCGGCTAAAAGACAAAAACAGCTGATAGTTTCAAAGATATTAATATAGAACCTTTTACTTTCATAGTTTTAAGCAAACATAGTTTTAAACTAGGTAGTATACTTCTCAGGTTTCCTGCTAGGCCAGTGTGCAGATTAGAAGATAAGATATGATTTTAACTTTCTCTCCAGCAGTACCAAGGCTGTATTAACTTTGTTCTGCAATTGTTGCAGTCTGTGTGGCTGAATTTTGATAGCAAAATGATTTCCATACTGGTTTGGGTCAATCAAATCTGGACTAGAACAACTGTTTTTAGATAGTATTCTTATAGGGGAAAAAATTCCCATTACTGAGAAAAGGGAGGAAAAAAAAAAAAGAAAGAAAAAGATTAATTGGACTATCGGATAAAGTAGAACTAGCATTACAGTGTTCTGGTAAGAAACAGAAGGTTCTTGGACAGGGTGGTTCTTGTCCAAACCAAAAAAACCTCACTTCCATCCCCCAACCAAAAGCATGCTAGAATTAAGGAAACGTGAAAGTGATAAGCTATACGGTATTGACAAAGAGAAATTTTCAGTCATTCTATTAATGGCTCTAAGTTTAGTGGAATTCTGGGGTAAGTGGCCTTCAGTGGTCAGTCACCTACTTCTCATTCTTTCTTCCTTGATCGTTAATCCTATCCAAGATTTCAAAACTCTAACAATTGGTTTTAGTTACTGCAAGCTGTGCATTGAGGAACTGTCGAATGAAGAGTTTACCTTCCCTGAGCAAAGGGTAGTGGTTTGTTTTTGCAAAGAAGTCCTTAACTGGTGACGGGAGGTAGCAGACAGGGGACCTGAAGACTGGTTTGTTTGCAACTGTATGTTTCTGATATATTAAAATTAGATTTCACAATTGATGTACAGTTGTTCTCTCTTCAATTCTGAAAATCCCATATGCGCTGATTCTAGAACTCACCTAACTAGTATTACTTAAATTGGAGCTGCTTCTTACCGGTTCCCTAAAATCCCTGAGGAAGGTAAAAGCATGAATGGAAATGGAGGCTTAAACAGTCAGTGGTATTTTGGGGAAAATATTTGAGTATTAACATTTGGAATGCTAATCTAGACCTGACTTTCAAATTTAGATGTTAATATTTTCTTTTAATTGATAACCCATTGCATGCTTGGATGTGCCATTATTCAGCTTTTTGAGGAGATGTCATCTTTTAAAGAGCTGTTCTTACAGACCATACCTTTTCTCTCAGTGACTCATTTTTCTGTTATTCCAGAGAGAGACCTTTTTGGAGCAGAACCTTTTGACCCTTTTAGTTGCGGAGCGGGAGATTTCCCTCCAGACATTCAGTCCAAACTAGATGAGATGCAGGTAACTACTGAATTACCAATTTTGTAGTTTTTATTGCCACATGAATATTTCTGAAATATATTTTTATAGTATGTTAAAAATATATTCAAAATTGAATGCACAAAGGAAAAAAAGTACTCTTTGAATTAGAATTGGAATTTGCCTGCCTAGGAATCCTTAAAAACATTAGCCCATGGTATTAATACAGACACCTGCACCAATTCAAGGTTTCTTAGCAGCACAATCAAAATGGGTGCTGCTGCCCCTGCCTAGGAAGGGATTGAATTGGAACAAGTTGCTGAGGCGAGAGCCTGAGAAATAAATACGCTGATTTTATTATCCTTTGGTTTAGCCACCATCACCATACGTATACCATGATGTTTCCCTTAGTGGCAGCAGTCTGGGTTTCCATAGGATTGGCATAAACAAAGTTAGGAGCAGGCGCCACGGCAATTTTTTGCTGCATATAAAAATAGCTGCCTTTGACTGTGGTACTCTGGGACACTTAAACTGTTCCAGCCTTTCTCAACTGATGTTTTTTCATGATAAAATGTTAATTCTGAAATACTGTATGGTACCAACCCGATCTTTGTTGAGTTAAGATTTAATTTCTGTTTATTTTCCAAAGTATAATTTTGAATTCCTATTCTATGTGGAATTTCATTTTCCATGCTAGTTTTAGGACAGCACCACTAGCAAGTTCAGCTCAGATAGGAATTTTAGTTTCTTACTCACATACACTCTGTCCCACATAATTCACGCACTAACTAAAAGCCAAAACCAACTTTTCACTTCAATTAAAATTGCTTGTGTTTTGTGAATGCCATAATGTTGCTCCTAAGCTCTTCAGCACAACAAAAAGAAATCTTATAGTACTTCACATTGATACATTTCAGTGTATCCATTGTGTATAGTCCATTGTAAAAAACACTATCCTATAGTATCTGTGGGTACTGGAAAAATCCTATGACTACAGGTAAACATCGTGCACTAAGGATTCTTTTCACAATGTTTTGATGAAATTTTGCATTGTTACAGTATTAGACATGGTAATTGCTATCACTTTATAAAACTGGAACACTGGAAGGCTATGTTATCAAAGATTTTTGAAGTCAAAGTGGAGCAGCCTAATCTCTGTTTCTACTCTGTTGGCTTGAACAAAAACTCGAAACAAACAAGAAAAAGACCTCCAAACCTTACGGTTTTCCTATGGCCTACTGAAAAGAATCTTGCATTTGTCAAGTATTCCCCCCTTGCACACATGCTTTATTTTTCCAGCTTTCCTGTGTGTTTTTTATTTTATTATGCTTGCATACCAGTCTGGCATACTCTGACGCCTTCAATGAAAATTAATGAGTGGTATTTGTGTAGGTACAAAACTTATTCATGAATAGTCCAATTGAGATCAAGGGTATAGCTGCTCAGATGTGAAAGTTCACTTCTGATTTTGGCCAAAGCAAAAACTATGCACATTTAACTATGACATCCTTCCATCACTTTGTAAATCACCACTGGTAGATTTAGTTGCCAGGGATGTATAAGCTCTTTTTATAGAGGATGCTGCTGTGAATCAGTGGTCATGCATAATACAAATTGAAACATATTTTTACTAATATCTCTTTTATCTTCTTATGCTTCCCTGGGTGCCTAGCGTCAGCGATGGTTGGTATATCATATTTTAATAATGGTATTTAAAGTATTTACAATTAAAATGTGCATGTGTTCATGTCTCTGTGTATATATATTCTTTGTGTGTGTATATATGTATGTATAATCTTTTAAGATTTGTATTTGTGTTTTATCCATGTGATTCTATGAAGAAGGAATTTTTAAGACCTACAACTTTTGTTCTAGGGAAAGCTGATTTTATTTTTCTTCAGTCTGTCTTGTCAGCCCATTATGTTAAGCCTTATTTTTCACTGTTGTTTGTTTTCCATTTTCACTAGTGAAGTCTTAATACCCAGTTTTCATTATCAGATTATTGTTAGTGAAATGGTCTTCATGAAGAGTGACATTCAGTTTTGTATTTTAGAAGCAAAATTTTTTCGTAGGTTTCTATGCTAATCTGTTCATATTTGTAAATGTATTTGTTTTAAATGGAAATAAATATTTAAAAGATTATAATGAGCAAAAAGATAGCTCTGCTAGAGTTCTACAAGTGTGAGAGACAGCCTATAAGGAAGAGCGTGAAATGGACACTAGAAAAGATAAAGCCACAAAAATGCCATGTGCTCTGAGAACTGTAAGGAACATTAAAGAAAACTGTAGTTCCACTTTTTCAAAATATGCTGAAAAGTAAAGTTTAAGAGGTCTGAGGTCTTTTATATTATAAAAGTTAAGCCTGAATTTCAGTAAATATGTTTGATTAAATATGTGAGGGCCAGTTGTTTACCAGCACATCTGAGAGTTCAAATTATAAAATTACGCTGAGAGCGCGCTGTTGAATACAGCTTGTCGGACACTCGTAGAGTGGCCAGCAAGCTACCTGGGTGTCAGCCAGGGACAGGCTGGCTGGAGCAGCTCAGTCCAAACTTTTACCCTGTTTCTAATGTAGAGCCGTGTAGCATGCCTCAGCAACGTATGCCAGTCTGCAGAAAAGCTGTCCCAGAGCACGTGTAGGCTGGGAGATGTGTGAGCAAGATGGGGAAAAAAAAGCATAAAAAAAGAGAAGAGGTGCTGGGGAAGAAACTTTAGGTAGCAGATGCTTTTAATTTTGGATCCAGTATTCTGAACCTAATGAGATTAGGTGAAATTCCCTGACCTCTGGGTAATTGTTTTCATGCCTAAACTTCAGTGAGGAGCCAGATTTCACAGTTAAGCTCTTTCTACTCCAGCTTGAAATTCAAACATGTGCTGAGATCTGAATTTAACAGCTCAGGCCTCTCTCTGATGACTATCCAATCTCCTGTATCCCCCACACTAATGCTGAAACATATTTTCATCCTCTCTATTTTAATTGTATCCAAACATTAATAAAACGAATGTGTCTATTTTTCCAGAAATTTTGTAGTGAGGGGAAATTTCCTTCCATCATGAATCATACCAGCAGCAGCTGCTATAACTTATAAAAATTTTGAGGTAGTTGATATCATAAAGCTTCCAGGAGCTGCAGACCATTCTCCCTGTATAGCCTGAAGCAGTCAGCAGGCTTGTCTTATTTCCATCTGAAATAAGTTATGCTCAGCCCTCTAGATTATCTTCACAGAGACGTATAAATTTATCATTGGTTTCTTGGCACTTGGTTCCTTAAGCCCACAGAGCGCAGCCAGACTGTGTGGTGATAAAGTGAGTTAACCTCAGAGAGCCACAAGGATTGACTTTGAGAAAGCAAATGTACTTTGTGATAGAATGGAAGTACTTTGTCTTTTATTATGCATCTTTATTTAACTGTGAAGTAACTCACATGTCTTGGTTATCATGAAGTAACAAAAAAGTGGGGATTTTCGGGGAGGTTGTTTGGGGTTATTTTTAGTGAAAGTGATCTCTGCTCCTCTCTTCTAGAGACTAATTCTGTCTCTTGGTACAGTATTGTCATTTTCTTGGGTAATTAAAATGTTCGATAATCACCTTAGAAGTAAAACAGTTACTTCATGCTGTCTTTATTCAGGTATGAGCACAGAAACAGGACACAGTATAGATGCACACTTTAGAGCCACTCTTGTTCCCACTTCTGTCCAATGTCAGAGGATGTTTTTCTGCATTCCCTGAAAGTCAGTAGATTTTAAATGTTTTCTGACTAAATTAGGAGTTTCTGTTGCCTGAACCTTTGAAGTACAGGAAGCCATGGCACGCATGTTGTTTTAATGAGCCAGCAGTGTGTTATGCTAAGAATCATGTTATTGGAATGTGGAGTTCTTTATTTCACAAGGCAAAATATTTAAAATACCATACATTAAATTGAGTGATACATGTGTATATACAGTACTTACCAGAAGCAAGAGCTATATATGTCGCTTTTAAGAAAAAATATTCCTCCTGTTAACCTAGTTTAATAGAAAATGATAAATCAGAGTTGATTATCTGTTCTCCTTCCCAGTCATTCCTACTGACATTGTTATTTTTTCAGCTGTGAGTGCTGGATTTTGGAGTGGAGAGTTGAAAGCAGGCATATGCTGTATCATATATGTCATAATAATCATACAGCACCTTAAAATAACCATAAGAATTGAGAAGTGTGCATATGAACAGTGTTCCTGGAAGTGGACATAAAGCTGTAATTGTTCTGCATTACTTTAAGAACCACAGCATAGGATACTTTATTTACATTAGTCACAAATCAACTATGTTTCAACATAAGAGACTCTTTCCTTACAAACCTTCTCTTCCGACAGCTTGGTTGACTAGAGCTAGTTGGATTTTGTGGGTTTTTTGTTTATTTGTTTGTTTATTTGTTAGTGTATCATTTCTTTGCCAAAGAATAATTTTTGCAGATTCCATAATTATTTAAGAAGTGAATTTGCAAAGCTTTTGGGATTGGGAATGGAGATTGCTGTGGGAGATCTGAAATCTGTGCTTTCTTGATCTGTAGGAATTTGATTGCAATCACTTTGCCCAGGGGTCTGCTGGGCTAAGATGTTCTGAAATTCTCCCTTTTGAGTGCTGCATTTGATTTAATGGGAATGTTGGCCTTGAGTATCCTGGTTTATACTACTGTACACTACTTCCCCTCCTCCTAAATGTTCATGAAAAGTCTGGATTTGGTATTCTTTTAAAGCCTGAAAAATATCCAGATGGATATTCAGATTGTCTTACTCTATCTGTTTTAACCTTGTGGTTATCATGAAGGTATGCTCGTTGAAGGTATGATGGTTTAACAACTGTAGTATCTAACGCTGTGATGTGATAGTGGATTTTGTGTTATTCAACATGTGACCATTGAAATGTTATGTTCCTGTTACACAGCTAGGTGCATAAGCAATTTTTAAGGATTCACATCCTTAATAGTGCAGTTCCTAACACTGTAAAAGTATAGTCTGCTTATAAATTCTGCCTGTTGTATAAGCTGGATTCTCAGGCATGGTACTAATACAGCAACTGCATCAGTATTTTTGTTGTAGAACTGATGATAGTTCATTATGGTAATGCAGAGTAAAAGGCTTTTAAATAAATTTGATGCATATGGTACCTCAGTCTCTTAATCCAATTAACAATGATCTCGTTGAAAATATGTGAAAATGTGATGATTGAAATGCAAAATGTAGAATACAGCTTCAAAGATCTGGAGGACTGATTATTGGGGGTAAATGGTCTGGAATGAAGTTGCAGAAGAAGAGGCTAGGGAGACCGCTCTTTATCAAGAAAGTAGAAATAATTTGAAGTGAAATAATACCAAATGCAGCAGGTGGTAAGGGATAAAACACAAGGATGAGGAAAATAGAATAGCCAGCCAGAACAGCGGCACTGGAAGTGCAGCTGCATAAAACACCAACCTGCTGTGCTCCAGGTATGTGGCGGGAGGCATAGGAGGCATGGTCGGTCCCAGGACTGGTACAGCTTTGGAATGGCTCTTTGGAGAGCCACCAATGAAGTTGTTGGTCCTTGTTAAACCAGTTGTCGTAGTCCTTGTGCTACTGCAACTGTGTAGCAGCTGCATCACCTGTCCTCAGACTGAAGCACAAACAACCTTTTACAACCTTGGCATTTCAGGTACACTGTAACTGGGAGTTTTGTGCTTGAACAGGCATGTTCCTATGCAAGAAATCCTTATTTGACTGAAGCTACATTGATTAAACTGTTTCCTCCTTTGGATAAAAGAACCATTGTTGCTGTGTGAAACAATATGTTTTACCTGCAACTTCAGATAATCTGTTCCTTAAAGTGTCTTTCTCATTGAATGCTGCTTTCATTAGCTTTATGAAAAATACAGAACAAAACATATCAATCAAATATGCCAGTGAGCTTTGGCAGCACTATGTCACCCAGGTAAGGCAAACTATTTGCCAACATATTTGGATAAGGTTTACAGTTCAGTAGCGTGTCTGGCTCATCATCTTGTACGATGAATATTTTTATTAGGCCATTTGGTAATCATCTCCAGAAGGTTTATTTTATTTCTTAGCATTATTCTCATGATGGTAGTATCTGGTGGGATTTATTAAGCATTCATATGCTTTAAAAATTCTGGCCTGTGGTTTAAATTTGTTCAAAATGAAGCTAGTTTGATTTACGATTTATCTTTTAAAGCTAAAGGTGTGTTTTTGAGATGCTCCTATGCATTATGAGAAAAGACTTGATTTTAATCCCAATAGAGAAGACTTTACAAGAGAGTTTATTTTACTTTACAAGATGTGTGCGTACATCTTTGATTTGAACACTGACAGGTGCACTGGCATTGAGTGTTCTTGTGGCATTTCTGTGCAGAGCCCTTGTTTCCAAATGTATATAGTTCTACAATACTTTCACCCAGGAGACTGAAATTTTCTTCATACTTTGTGCATTTGTAATAGCAGGTATGATTTTATTCACCTTTTTAGCAAAGCTCAAATGACAGCAGGTTGTAGAGTATAGACCTGTCAATTTAGCACGGTGAACAGTTCAGAATCAACTTCTGAGATTTTGTTGGTCTTTGAAGTGTTAATATGATAAATTGTTTGCTCACATACCACTGATTTTTCCTGCCTATGATTTTTCAGTCATGTTGAATTTTACTCAGGAACAATGTGGTGCAGTCAGACTTGTTTTTCTATCAACTTTAATATTTTCTTTACTTTTATGTGCCTTTTTCTTATACTACAGATAGAGCCTTTTATAGGTTAATGACTGAGACATATTAAGTATCTGCAGACAAGATAATATAAATGTCTATGATTCACTCATACAAGTATCCTTATGGAAAGTCTTGTAATACTGCTTACCTGTCTGAAGATGAGCTCAAATTTAGAAGTTTTTAGAAAGAGAGCATAAACCTCTAGAAATTGCTTTCCTGTTTATTAACTATGTCTTGTTTCATTGCAGGAGGGGTTCAAAATGGGATTAACTCTTGAAGGCACAGTGTTTTGTCTTGACCCACTAGACAGCAGGTGCTGATGGCAAGCAACTAAATATGAAATTCTTACGCAGTGTTTTCTAATTCCAAACACACGTTCACAAATATTACCTATGTGCCAAAAATTGTCTTTCAGTATGTTTATTATTGTAAGGTTTGCTTCTGTAAAATTTCAACTTAGTTCTGGTATTTCCCTGTACAAATGTAAAAAGTTGTACTTGTTTATGAAATATGAATTAAATTAGTGTTGTGTTTCTTTCTCTTTGGTCTGGGTTTGCTACACTTTATGATTATTAGTGTGGGAAAGTTCTTCAGAATGCTCATACATACCTCTCTCTGTTAGCAGACATGCAAGCGTGATTTTTACTTAATGTTTCACATGGTGGAATTTTGAAATGAAGTTCTTAAGCCGTTATTTAATGTCCAATCAGTAAGATCATTAATATCTAGTTTTAAAGAAGATGAATTGCAATGAAAAAGTGCTAATATATGCTTAAAGGATTAGTCTGTATTCCATGTAATTAATTCCTGTTACTGTGTATGGTTACTATGCGGTATATACATTGCTGTTAGTTCATAAAATCCAGAAGATTTTTAGGTCTATAATTAATATTTTAGAAACTAGCAAAATGCTAGTCTGTTATTGGCATTTAATGAACATAGAAGGACTGCTACATTGCAGAGTGGACAAAGTAATTGCCCACTGCTTTGATTTTTCTTTTTTATACTTGAGTTGTAAAGTGTCTAATTTGGAATTCATTACATGATAATCATAACTTAAAAATAAGATTCTGATCTTGCAGTGACTTAAGGATGTATGTAATTTTATGCATAAGCAGACACTGTGTTTGCTGGCATCACTTGTGCAAGTTACTTTCAACACCTGAGAGTCTACAGTCTTGGTCTGTTGGATTTTTTGCACTGTCTGCTTTAATATTAGATGTCTTACCATATTCTTGAAGCTGGCCACAAGAATTCAGTACAACTTAGTAAGTTCTTGATACACACTATAGCTGATGTTACAGAAATAACTGCACACCAAAATTTTCAACTGTTTTGAGTTTAATGCTTGTCTATGCATACTCTTCACTGATCTTTAACAAAAGCAATAAAATGACATCTTACACTTACCCCAGAGAAGTATTATCATTAGCATTTTAGTGTCCAGTCTCTACATTTGTTAAAACATAGTTAGTTGAAAACTCTTTTTAGATTTGGAAAAACAATTTCACAGGTTTTGGATATTTTATTTCCTTTTGAGGAGAGATTTTTTCTGGTGATACTTATGGTTTTGATCTTAGAGGCTACAGTTTGCACAAAAAATGCATTTTGTAAATTCATTGTTGCATGTATATCTTCATGCCTTGTTCAACAAAGCACTTCTGCATACAATCTTGAAGTCCAGTGAAATGATTGGGATTACTCCTTCGCTTAAAGTTTGGCATATGCTCAAGTACCTTGCTGAATGTGGGCCTTAATGTTCTACATTATTTTAGCCTTCCTCTTTTATTCTTTGTTTAGCATTCATATAGAGTATTAAATATATAAAAATATATAAAATCACTAACAAATAGAATAGTATATGTTTCATAAAGAAAAGTATAATTTTGTTTGTCATATAGTATTTTGGAATTTGTATAATGAAGATGTTTAGTAGCCATAGCAATGGCCTTTTTTAACAAATAGAATTTGTATTTTTATTGTATTTTAAAAAGCTTTACATAATGAGCATATATTTAGTGGCCATTTATTATCAATGGTAACACAATACTAAGATAATATTTGCACATTTTAAGAAAAAATTTTCTTTACTGATTTTTATGATAGTTGACTGCAGATGGCATGGTTATATATTACATAACTGGTCAATCCATACAGAAGTACTTAACACAACAGTGCATTTTTAATGAAAAGGTTAAGTGATCCGATTGGAATTGTATTTCTATGTAATCTCAAATGTCTGTTTAATTTTACTCAAAATAAATGTTTTTAAATAAATTGTATCCCTGAACATAATGTTCATTTAGTAAAATGCCCAGTGGAAGGGAGGGTGGGAAGTTGCATGAGCGTTGCTCAAGACTTAATATGAAAAGTGATTTAGTGTTGAAATACTTCAAAATCACCTTATATACTGGAAAAGCTGATCTCAACCAGTGTAAAATAACTCCATTGTTTGACCTTTGCTGTTGAGTTTAGCCAAATCTGTAACAGGAGAGAGAGACCTTGTTCCATATGTAGTAGCTAATACCAGTAAATAAAAATATTTACTCCTGTTTTCACTTTTTCCCTGTCTCTCCCAGTATTTCATGGACCTAATGGACTTTTTTTATTGCTTTGTTATACTTAGCTATGGCTATCTGAGAATTAAAGGAGATATTAAAGTCTTTCTGAATGCTAGAAAGCAACTTCCGTAAGCCAGACTTGTTAATGGGACATGCTGCAGCATATGGTGTTGATCCTTTGGAGAGGAGGAAACACTGATTATTTCTGTTGAAAAAGTTCTGATCAAACAATACTTAAAGCCTTTCTAACTTTTCCATTTACAGAAATGAGGCTTGGACAGTTTATCGAAATGGATGTTGTCAGTGCTAGCAAGAAATAGGTATGTAGAATTATATTAGTATTAAAAGTATACATTTGAGAAGAGCACAAGGGGTCTAGGTGGTTGCTCTTGCCCTGAGTAACTGAGAGCTTTCCCACTGCTGAAAACAATTTTGTCTTTGCAAGCTGTGTGGTAACAAATTCCTAGTCTTTCAATTATCTATTTAAAAGCATAGTCTGCAGAGCTAAGTATCTGCTTGCTGTTTAAAAAGGGTTGTGATAGCCGGTTAAGACTGAGAATTAAAAGAAATTTGGCTACTGCTAACTATGTGGTCTTGGGGATTTCACTTAACAGAAGTCTCCTGTTTTTCAAGCCTACTAATTAAAAAAAAAAAAAAAAGTTTTGGACTTGAAATTTGTTTGCTGACAAAAATAAAATACTACTGCACCTGGGAGCTACCTGATTTATCCACTCATTTATTTTTTCTTTTGGATAGCTTTTCTCCCTGCCTCCCCCTGCCATGCGCACACGCTTTTTTAAAACTATTTTTAATGATCGTCACTCTACTGATGATACTGTGACTACGTCACTCCCTGAATGTGTGATACTGATTTAGTTCCACTGGCAGCTACTAGCTACTGCGCTGATGAATGTCCCCAAGTTATATGAACACCTAGAAGCAAGAGTCCTAAATTTCTCTTACTTATCTTGTATGATGAGGACTATGGTTTTTAGGTTAATATTCTTCTTAAGGCTAATAAGCTTATCTCTGGTTAGTTCTTTTCTCCTTTTTTTCCCTATCTGGAGATCATCTGGGATGAATTACTGAGTATCACTACAGGATGTTTTCAGCTTAACCCATTTTCTTCAGATTGTGTGGTTTGTAAGTGGCTTTCTTTTATCCTTTCGTGTAACAGATGTGATTTGTGCTGGACATATATTTGAGCAGGTCATTCAAATTGGCAAAGATCAATTTTTCATGTGACAAGAAGAATTGTTTTATTTTTGCTTCATTTTTGGAAAGGAAGAAAGGAAAAAGAAAGTGCCTCAAGTTTTCTACCACTTCCAGAAGTAAGCATGATTATATAATCCCAATGGTGATTGTCCTTGCCAAGAAATGGATTTGGCTCTGAGGCTTCATTATTATGATTATTTTTCAATTTGTTAAACTCAGCACTGTCTCATTCTCACCAAGAGACTCCACTTCACAAAAAGAGTCTCTTCTGCAAAGGAAAAGTGTGCCACTGCCTGAGAAACCTCTAGTTAAACATGCAGAGCCCCTATTTTCATTGTATCCTGTCAATGACTATAGATTGGCATTTTTAAGACAATGTATATATCTCCTTTTAAAACAAGGAGATGTATAAATGCATCCAACCTCTCAACTTGCTTAATCTGATGTTTTGGAGATTTGTTTTTAGAACAGCAGGATGCAGGAGTCAAGATTGAAAGTCTTACCTAAATAGCTGGTCATATGTTCTAAAATGCAGCCCGAAGTTCTTGCTCTGTAAACTTCACCTGAAGACAGAAAATAAATTTGTTAGATAATTAGCCAGCATTTTTCCCCCTTCAGGAGAAATGTTTCCTTTACTGAGAGACTGTAACACATGTTGCATTGTCAACAGTAAAAAGTACATAGGAGTTCTTATCAACAAAATATCATTTTTTTTCTCCTATTTCAGAGTAGTAGGCAACATTTTGTCAAAATGAAAAGGCTGTGAATGCATACAGCATTCTTGAGACACCAAAATTCAGTGAGTGTCAGTGCATGGATTAAATGAAGTGGGCATACATGTACTTTCATCAGACAAAAAGACTTTCTGGAACTAAAATACTCTTTCAGTGGATTTCATGGACTTCACAAAATGTGTGTGTGATGAGGTAAAGATTTCTGAATTTATGAATATGCAATACACCTTTTGTGTTTAAGAAATTTCTTGAGAATATAATTTATATGTAAATAATGAACTACAATTTCAATCTCCAACAGTGAGTTTTAGAATGGACTTAAACCTCATTTTAAGGCTTATATGAATATCAGTGATGAGAATGGTGTGTTTGAGCTTTTACTGCTTTCTTTTTCACATGTTCCAACATTTAGTTCAGGAAGGCCTGTGCATTAATAGTAAGGAATAGAAATGAAGTATAGAAGTTCAAATGACTTTCTCTTTAATGTCATCTTGTGCTAACATGTGATATGGTAACATATGTATATTGCAAAACTTACTGATTTTATAGGATTTCTCTCTTTACGCCATATCAATTTTTTGGCTCCCTCAAGATTGTACAAGGACTTGCCAAGAAGCAGATTTGACATATTTGCAGTCCACAAGAACTGCTATTAGAACTGTTTGAGCTAGCCATAAACAATGAATGTTTTTTCCTACCTCTTGTATCCTCATTACACAGAACAGGTTACTCTCAGTGAGCCTCTTCCAAGATGCCCGCCTGTCACCAGCTCCTATTTCTGTTCATGGATCCTAATTCCCAGCAGGTTGTGCCATAATAAAGACCTAGCTAATATGTTTGAAGACCTCCAGAAGGAGAGTCTGTCCTTAAAATATTACAAATACATTCCAGCTAATTGTGTTTATTCCCATATTGATTGGAAAGTGTGTCAACAGAATGACAATCATCTTTCAATTATAGGAAGTCCTTTCTAAATGCCCGCTAATAAATTGTAAGCACAAAACCTTAATCTCCGTACGATAAAGGAGCTTTCCTAAAACAGGAGTCTTGGAAGAGACCCTTCATTATTTTCATGACTGTAGTTCCCTTTGCAGCTTCATCCTACACCTAAGCTTTTCTGACCAAGAAGCAGCTGTCAGAAAATCGAGCATTTGTAAAGGCTAACTAGGGCTCTGTTATGTATGACAAGTTTTATTTCTTGCATGTTTGAATGTATTGTGTAAGAGTTTTATTTTGTAAAAATAAGGGATTTTCTGATGTTCCTACACAGAAACTAAAACATACCTATACTATAATATTTTCTTTAGAAAAAATCAGAAGTCAAAAGGCTTTCTGTAGTGAAAGTTGGGGAAGGTTCTTACATGTTTGCATAACAGCTGTAAGCAAAAGTTCCTAAAGCAATATTAATTTGGTGTAATGAAGCACAAAAGTGGCCTGTTTGAATTGGACCATCTTGAGCATGTTTCACTTAAAAAATAGTTGAAAGACTTCTCTAAGAATCTATACCTGTTCACTTTTGAAAACCTCACTGTACATATTAAATCCATTGGTATTCTTGCTTTTAAAAGGAACTTAATTTCATTGTTCTCAAATAAAATCTTCCTTGATGTCAGGTAAGACTCTGAGAAAATACTTATCCTGTGCTGTGTTGGGAAGAGATTGTAGTGAAGATAGGTTCTGTAAAAAAAAAAAAAAAAAAAAAAAAAAAAAAAAAAAAAAAATTTCTTTGAAGGGTCCTAATGTACTATAAAAATCTGTTTTTCATGTTTATTGTTAATTCTTAAAGCACACTAGACCAACAACATTGTTCACATACGTACTTGTCTTATTTTTCTAGGCACCTACTATTTTGACAGGCCAAAAATACGCGTATCGTTTCAACGATGCAGGAATAGGCACCAGTGGACAAATTCTCCAGGTTTTTTTACAGTCTTATGTAAATTAGAATGTTATAAAGAAGTCAGAATAGGTCTGAATCTCTGAGATGATTCAATCCTATAAAATAATGACACGATGACATGTGTAACTTAGGACAGATGCATCTGAGATGCAAAAATAGCCACCACATTTCAAGAAAAATAAAAGGGGGGAGGGGAGGAGGGATACAGTGTTCATGATCTAAGATGACCGAGAGGCAGAAATTTCACAGGAGATGATTATCCCATAGAAAAACTTTGTGATGAAGGTTTTTGAAAATGTTCTGTTGTATTTGCTGTGTAGTAATGCTAGGATTGCCAAGTGGAGCAATATATTAGTTTTAACTGCTGATCAGACACACTGCTTCTGAGAAGCATACTGAAAAAACAGAATAACTAAAATGCCTCGTGCTGATTCTGAGCTATCAATAGAAGCGTCTAATGATCGAGAGTATTAATCTTGGCTTTCTAAGTTGTCTCTTTTCTAACCTTAATGTTGGGAGTCTAAAGCCTATTCTGCAATATGTTGCAGGATTGTTAACATACGTTGTATATATTTTAATAGTATTTGTAGACTGTCATAATATTTAAACTACACTACCAAAAGATCCTCCAAGCCTGTGATCTATGATAACAAAATTGGTTGGTGTTGTAATATTACAATGGATTCATGTATAAAACTGAAGTAGTATAATGACAAATAAGGTTCAATGATTTAATAGTCCTTTGAAAATTTAAATATTTTTTTAACAGCTAAGTGTTACTTAAAAGTCAGATGTATGATTAGAGACCTAAGTAAACCAAAAAATGCCACTTGGCAGTACAATAAATAAGCCTGTAAGACCACTAAAGCCTTGTGAGTCATATAACCAAATTGAATGCACTTAAAACTTAGGAAGGCAGAGATTATTTTCTCAGGACCACAGATCGAGTCTCTCACAGACTCCCCAGTTAAAAAGTTGAATGCCATAGGGGAGAGAAAATAAAAACTCCCACAATAATCTAAACAGCTTATGTCCCTGATGTAGTTATTGCTTTAGCTAAGTTTATGTTAAAGTTGAACTAGAAGTACAGTCAGCACAAGCATAGGGCAGATTGCCTATTGAGACAGTTCAACAAATTACAAATAACATTTACTTGTGAGAAGCATTCTCCACTGAATAAGTGTAAAAGAAGATTAGCTCTATTATGACTTTAGCAGTCCTATTTTGAAACATAGAATTCATCTTGATGCTTGGTGTGGTCCTGAGCAGGTTTTTATGGTGACAAAAGACACTGGGAAGCAATGAGGAAGGTGGTGAAAATGCAAAAGCTAATACGGGTTTTAAGTTTGGGTAATGAGATTATCAACAAGAAAAACCTTAATTTGCGTGACAACACGGATCACAGAAAACATTCCTGTGATGTTTTAGTGACCTGAGGAAAAAAAACATCGAGCATCTGTCAACTTGTAACTGATTCAGAAAATGTGACAGAGCAACATTTATTGTGTCTAAAATACTGCTATATCATTGTATGTTTTATATATATATGTATAAAATATAAAACCTGTAGGTACATACAGCTTTTTATGAAAAATAAAGACTATCTGAGGACAAAGTGAATGTTTGCAATGTCCAAAGTGACATTTGCCTACCAATCTATTCACATTGGAATTGGAAAGCCAATTTCCGTTGCTCTGTACAGTGCATTGCATAGTGTGTACATTTTAATGTACAAATGAGCGTCCCGAATGCTTATTCAATAGAGACTGACATCTCAAAATGCAGTTTGGGAACCACAAGGGGGAGTCTGGTGGTTAAACTGGGAAGTGCTTCACACACCAGTTTCTGAACTGGAATACAGATTAAAAGAGCTAGCAAGATTTGTAGAAATCTCAAATTGACCTGTATTTCAAGGCCAATGCCAATAACTGCAGACAGGTATGGAAAGCATTGCAGACCCTGGCCTGCAATGGGAGTTGTTAGACAGGAGAGACCAGGTAAAGCTTGCTTCTTTTCAGTCCAGAGTAAACCCATGGCAAGAGGTACCTTCTGATGGATTCCTGCAGAACTATATCAAACTAGGTACATTTCTGACTATCCATATTTAATTAAAAAGTAAAAAGCTAGTAGGGGAGAGAGAGTGAGTATAATGGTATTTATAAAAAAAAAATGCATTATTTCCATGTTTTATAAATGCAAGCTTTTGAAACTTGGAATAGTTATTTGTACATGGAAAACTGTAGCTCCTATGTATTTGAATGATGCTTATTTTTATCATAGATTTTACTTGAATTTTACAAGTTCATCCTTTTTTTTCCCCTTGGTTTTCATTTTAGAGAAGCTTCTGCAAAACTGAAGTATACAGTTTGTGCATACTTCAGTATTTCAGCATATTACTGCCTAAAAACAATGGCATGACACCTTTCTTTGTTAAAGCTGAAATTCAGTCTTTTTCCTGGGAATCACAAATCGTATATTTATGTTCTTAAAGAGTATGCAAGCCTACTAAGGAAACTGGAGAAAAATATTGTGGTTGGCCTTGAGAAGCGTGTTGTCTTCCAGGGGTGATAAGCCAGTTTGAAATCTACAACTCCATGTGTTCTTACAGCTTCTTTCCACACCTTGTGCCACAGCATCACGCTGCTTGAGAACTGACTGAAAATGTTCCAGTCTTACACACTTGGAAAGTAGTACTTGTGGCTAACATCCAGGAGGAAACTATTTTAAGTGCAAACTAACAGAGAGTTTGCACCCATGTTAGGTGCAAACTTAGTGAATCAAGTTCTGTATGTATTGAGTCCTGATGAAAGGCGGGGAAGATTCAAGGTTTTTGAAGTTTTGCAGATTCCTTGAGCTGCTTCGTTTTTTCTCACAACAAGATTCCAGAGGAAAATAAATTCCACTGCCAACCCTGGCTTTCACTGAATCCATCTGTGTGAGCTGAGTACAGTTGCTGTTCCCAGTTGAGAGGCTGGGACAGGGCAGAGTAAAAACTGATGGTGTCACTGCAAGAACCACAACTTGATGCAGCCACCTGTTAAGGAAAAAAAATAATCAAACAAACTTTTTTTTTTGGGGGGGGGGGGGGGGGGAATTTTTTCAGTTAATTTTACTTTCCACCTTTTAGTTTAGCTTTTTTTTTTTTTTTTTTTTTTTTTTTTTATCTAGTCAGCTGCTGTTTATTAGCCTTCCTCTGGTGTTATGGTTTACATCATAACAATGCAAAATGAATATATGCTATAATAATGTTGACTAATTATATAAAGCAGGGCAAGAGAATTGCTGTATAATTTTGTTTTATATAAAGAATTTCTGAGCAAAATTCTCATGTGCTGCTCTGATACCGTTTTATAAATAGTGGCTTTTCAAAGTTGATTTGTTAGGGGAAGCGTGTGATTACCTTCTAGTAGCACTTTTGTATTGGAAGTCTCCTAGTCTCTTTTTGATTGTTAGTGTAGGATAGAGGCAAAAGAAAACTTTTTAATCTTCAAGGCATCAGATTTCAGGCAGTACTTTACCTTCATATGTATCTGCCTATCTAGATATAAATAAGGCTATACATATAAACTGTGTCTTTTTATGTTGTGTTATTGCTGTGATCCTTATTCCTTTGGCCTAAAAGAATCTCAGGTTAGGAAATGCATTACAGATTCTCCACAGTGGAGTAAAATTGGTCAGAAGTAGAAATAATTCCCCAAGGTCTAGAAGACCGCATCACCAAGAAGACTCACCCCTGGGCTTCTGGTGCCACAGCTCTCTCTGTGTACCTCTATGGCAGCTGTCTGCTGTGACCTCTGGGCTCGTGTGTTCAGCTGACCGTCATGTAATCCTCTGGTGCTCAGCGTGTCAGGTACCCAGCAGTGGGCAATCCAGTGCATATGCACATTTGCAGCTATCTCTAGGACAACGGTCTCTTGCTTCCAGTCTGCTTACTCAGAGATATTCCTGTATACAACAGGACAGACAAATCTATTGTGGTCATGAGCTCTGTGCCATGTGCAAAAAGCCATTTGTCCCGTCATACCTTGAGCAATTCACTTTCTGCAAGAGGTTGGTGAGAAGATGACCTACAAGGTGGAGAGGGATCGCTGTTGGTATAGAGGCTCACCATACCCAAATAGGAAAGAGGGGTTGTGCGGCCCAGCTGACATTCTTTGCACCAGTCAACAGAAAGTGCTGGCTTAATAAAAGGCTGTTAGAGACAGTGAGGAGCCTTTCTGGTCAGAATAAAAACGGGAGGACAAGGTGGCTTAGGAATCCTAGTCCTGGCTGGTTTCATTGAACATGAACTGCTGTATGTGCCAGGATGACTTGCATACGTTAATGGGATGGATGCTTAAGTTCACGCAAAAATGAGCCTGTATTTGGTTCTTCAGCTCTTTACTTTAGCTCCCCTCTTCCTCACACCGGCAATCCCCATGCAGGCTGCGGAATTGTGTTGRCATGGCTAGGGCCGCCTCCAGGATCCTGATCTCCTGACTAATCTATGTAGGACTCTCCTTCCTGCTCTTGAAAAGAAATCTTGTGTTGAACCTCACTTGATATGTGTTAATTATTTTTTTCTCTACAAGCTTTAATTGCATCCTGTGGAGTGCCTGCCTCTGCTGAGAGAGAAACCAGGCTTCCAAGCACTGCTCCTATCAGATCTGTTTGAAGCGTAAGTACTGAAATATGAAAGACAGACTAGATGCATCTTACAAATCAATTACATTTTCCCCTGAAAGTCTTTCTGGAACTACTTGCTTTGTGTGGCTGCACCATGGTCCGCAACAGTTTGTTTGGTGAGAAGAGATGCTGGCTGGGGCCAAGCCAAACGTACTCTCGATTTCCACAGTGTGCTATCAGGGCCAGTCCCTGGCCATTGCAGGTTAAATGCACATGTAAAAGTGAATAACTGCCCCACAGTCTTGGCTGGCTGGACTGTCCAGAATCTACCACCCACATAACTCTTTCTTACCAATATTCTGATTCATATTTTCATCCTCTCATATGTATTGCTGAAGGCCTGTGTGCTGTTTGTCAGAAACTTAAAGGGACCAAAGGCACTGAATCTTCCAACCTTATACATTAACTCAGGATAAGACCACACACCCAGGCAGACCGTAAAGCTTGCAGCTTCACCTCTACCACTGTTCGTTTGACAGATAAGTGGTCCCAAATGGCCCATTGCCTCTGGCTGCTGTCCTTAGCTGTCTCCAAGTTCTGGGAACTCCAGGGCACAGTCAGGATCCTGTGTGAGGTGATGGTCAGAGGAAACATCAAACAACGATAAAAAGGCAGGAGCTTAGAAAGTTCTTGTGGTCCAAGTCATCCACAAACTTTTTTCACTTTCGTCTTTATTTGATAGAATTTCTTCTGAGTCTTGGCCAGTGTGGCCAAGGACTTTGCTGACTTTAACTGCAGGAAAAATAGTCCTTAGAGAAGATTCTGGTGGAGGACAAGGAGGTATGTGCTGCTTTGCAGGCTCTGGGAACTGCAGAAGACAATCTGCCCCTGCAGGGGCTGCGAAGCCTGTTGCTGGGCAAGGCCAGGTTATGATGGCTTTATCAGTTTCCTTTGGAAGCTGCAACTGGAACTGATGTCTGGACAAGCTGGCTGGGCAAACAAGTAGCAGGGCCAAGGTTAGTGCGAAAGGAGGTTTGGGCTGGGGTCAAAAATGAAGGGCTTTTGCATTATTAGCCTCTTACTGTAATTGAAAGAGAAAGGCATAAGACAGACTTGAAACTGAGAGGGAAGAGATAAAGCTGTGGAATTTTTTTTGTTCAGTTGTTGTTTCTATCTTCTGTCTATGCTTTTACGATGTGTCTGAGATGAAATGAACCATGTTTCAGGTCACTATAGGTGTGCTCAGCACATTTACGTTACACCTGTGACTCTTAGGTTATCCTATTGGCTCTGACAATAGCATAACTAAAGATATTAAAAAAGAAAATGCTGATACCACTTTTGGCTTCCCCAGTGCTTGCTGCATGTTGTCATATTCGGTGACTATTGAGCATGGAGTGTGTGATAATGCATGGAGAAAGCATTTCTTACCCAGTCAATACACGTTCCAAAGTCCTGGAATGTATTAACTGAAAATAGCATGGAATTCCTTGGGAAGATATATTTATACTTGTGTATGGGAATACATTCATTGATGTGATCCTTCTGTGGAATATTATGCATTTAATTTAAATTATTTTTTTCAATAGCCTTTATTGTTAGAGTATAACAAATTATTTCAAGCTGACGTGATTCTCCCTGTGATTGTCCTATAGGTACTTTTAGGTATTTGTCAGGTGCCATAGGCACTTGTCTCCACCAGTGTAGAGGCACATTGTTCCTCTCCTGTAATAATTTGGCATATTTCTAGTTCCATCTCCAGGGAATCTAATCCTTGGAATAAGGAAACTTGTCTGAATAAAGTTCATAAAGAGTAATATCACTGGCTATATTAAGGCAATCTACAATTAGGAAAATTGAATATGAACCTTTTACCTCTTAAGAATTTGCCAAGAGTGGGTTAAAAACAAATGCCTTAAACTGCAGCTATTGGCTTTAATCTTACAAATATGTGTATGTGTGTCTAACTTTAAACAAAAGCAACATCTTCTGGGAGAGGCTTAAATAGCACAGTAAGGAGAATAATTAGATTTTAAGAGCTGAGGTTTTCGTCACTGCTAGATTAATACTGCTAAAATGAAAGACCCACAGTTTTACAAGCTTACATACACTAATGAATTTTAATTTATATCATACTTAATCTATATTAACATTCAATATCTGAAAAGAGTAGGCAAAACCAGGAGTATTTGTATTTACTCTATCATTTTCAGTCAAGAATAAAGGGGAAGTAAAAAAAAAAAAGATGGCTGAAGAAGCCTTCTCAGCCTTCACATTTCCTTGTATTGACAGATTCTTTTAGCTTAACACCGTTAGCATTTTTTATTTTCTCCTTATTGTGCTTAGTAATACTTTTGACACATTCTCAAACTTCAGAGTTTTTCTCCTAACAAGAGAATAAAGTAGGATAATGTATAGTAAGAGACATTCTGGTATTACTGAGTTTTCAACGTATAAAGCTTTGAATCAGCCTATGGTTGCACATTCTGAACCAAATAAAAGTCACTAGTTCATGAGTTAGGCTATATTGACACAGTAGGAATAAGATTTTATCACAGGCCCCAGCCAGATTTCCTAGGACTGGCTGTTCACCTTTGAAGAGATGCTGCACACTGGTGACGACAGATACTCTTGTTATGCTTGATGCAGCAATTTTCCTGCCTTCAGCTTATTATCAAAAAGGAACAGATTGTAAGAAAGAATACTTACGTATTTAACAAGTGCCATGGTAGCATACATTAAAACGGAAACAAAGTTCTGTTTATTTCATAAGAAAAAATAAGTCAAAATATTTGTTAATTATTATTTTTCCACAATTATTGCTTTTCTTAAGCCTTAAAAGTATCACACTTAATATAATGGAATTATGCACATGAATATGCTGCCAGCAGTTCCAAGGCCAAAAAAAAAAAAAAAACTCAAACCATTCGAAGCAACAGAGGAGTTTCCTGGTGCTTCATGTGTTGAGCTCAGTTGTTTTGTTCTCTGAATTGATGTTTTAGCTATCGTTAGTAACACATGCCCTAGCAGACTTTAAGTAAAGTTCATCAATACTACTAGGTTGTGATATTTTTGGATCTAATATTAAAGAGTTGCTTTTCCTTCACTTCTCGTTATATCTCAACTCATCTACGAGTAGAGCTTTTAGTGCTGCCACTAGTAACCTGACCTTCTTTCATATGACATGACCACAAGCTGAACTCTGCAATGAAAATTTTACTTCTTTTGTCCCTGATGTGAAGTGATATCATGTTTCCGTTGTTTCTGGAAAAACTCAAATCTAAGCTGGACTCCAAAACGCTCTGCTCTGTGGTTTTGATCTAAGTCTGAACATGCAGTTTGCAAATCTCAGACTGCTCTGTTAGGAAATCCTTGACAGCCATCTGCTTCGTTTTAGTTACCAAAATCTTAGATTCATTTCTAGCCACTGGCCTAGCTTCGCTGCTGCTGGCGCAGCAAGGGAGGCGAGTCGGGAGCGTCCCCTTATGTCCTCGGCACTCCTTACGCCGTTAGCAGCTTGGCAGGGAAAGAGGCTATTGCTGAATTGGTGACCGCTTATTCCGCGGCCATACCATCACCACATCGGCTCGTTATCCTGCCAGAGAGTCCCACCTAGCTCTGCGTAAGTCCAGAGTCTAAAGGGGGCTGAGGTAAGCATATCCGAGCGAGCAACCCTCCTGGGCGCGGAGGTGCCTCGGCCCCTGCCCCGTCACGCGTCCGAGACGCGGCAGTAAGTGGCAAGCGTGCTCAGGGCCCGCGCAGCGCCTGCGGAGTCCGGTGCACAGCAACAAGCTCACTTCAACTACACTGCTATTAACCAAGAGATTTTAAACCCTTTACAAAGACAACAGCTCACAGGGATTAAAAAAAAAAAACGTAATAAGAAAATGCTTGATTATAGCATGCTGTTGTAATAAAACCTGTGCTTCCTAGCATCATCTTACTACGAGCTGAACAGGATTTGGAAAGAAATATCTGCTATAAGCAAATTATTCTATAATTTTCCAGTATAAATTTTGTGGTTCTTTTAAAATTCAAGGCACTGAATTATATAGGCTACTATATTCTACTTTAATCTGTGTGTATAAAATCTGTAACATATGAGCTGCTTGAAGCTTATTACACTGAAACGCTTTTGCAAGCTCAGTAACAGGCTGTACAGCTGTAAATGATAGTGCAGAAAAAAGTAGAGAAAGTAGTAATCAGGTTCTACCAGCAGCACTGGTTTCTAAAACTTAGGCAGTATAAAGATCTCAATTTCATTTCTCTGTTTATTATTTTATATGTGTAGTTCATCTAATTCCACTACTGTACTTCTCTTTAATAAAGTGTATCATACAGCTATAATTTTCAACAATTATGCAGGCCCCGTGTTTATAGAAGCACCGTCGCGGTGGGAGCCGGTAATGTTTCCTAGCAGCCATTCACAATGATTGCCTGGTGAAATGCTGACCACAGCGCAGTCAATTTAATAGCTATTAGACGCCGTTGGCTATTTGTGTGGATCTCTTGGCCATAACTTCATTCTGTGTCAAGGTGACACTGCACCAAATTACAGAAAGAATAACAAAAAACCTCAGTGATGTCCTTATTAGACTATTTTATTTGTGTGTTAGCTGATTTAGGTTTTATTAATGTCTTTGGGGAAAATCTGATGTTTTTGCTCACAGTGTTTCTCATTTAAAATTAATATTGTCAGAGATTATTACATTATCTGGGCTTGTCTACTGTTTCCATCTGTTAATACATAGTGCAACCACATGCTTTTCTTCTTTTTGATTGACATTGTGGCTTTCTTTTGAAAATTTTCTATTTGTAAGAGTTCTTGTGTGACAAAGCTGAGGTGTGGAAATCAGTTACTGTAAGGGCTACATTAGAAGATATTCAGTAGAAATATAATTTTACTTGGATGTCCTCACTTACATTCAATCTGTTTTTTAAACGTTGCTAAAGTATTTTTCATAGAACTGAAGGAGAATTCAGTGTCCAAAGTCTGTGGAAATTCAGTGGAAAACACCAGCTGATGTAGCTCACTCTGAGTACAGATAGTGGCAGTGGAGGTGGAGCAGGCAACAGAGTTCATGAGAATTTTCCAAATCCGGGGCTGTCCGTCGCCCTAGTGAAGAGGCAGAGGTGCAGCACTGAAGTCTGTCAGGAAGGAGCGAAGTGTCTCGGCACTCTGGCACTCTGAGCCACTTGAACCCTATTAGTCCTCTGATGATCCCTGGTTCAATTACAGCTTCCCACTGTACTCAGTCTTTTCCTTCAGTGCTCTGTGCCATGGATTTAACCCCAAACCACCATTCTCATCTCCAGGACTGACTACGAGTGTTATATCCAGTGCCAAGTCTTCCTGGGTTTTTTTTGGCTGTCCCACTGTGTGCCTGAGCAGCAGCAATTCTCCTTTGATTTACAGGAAACGTTTGAGGGTCCCTTTGTGAGATTCAGGATCTGATGCCACCCCTAAAACTGATGGGGGTGATGCAAGCTCTCGTGGATCTGATGCATGCTTTCTTACTGAAGTTAAAGTAGCTCCTGTATAAAGAATGCTGTTGAGAGCAGCTAAACCTGGAGACATAGATGACTTTTGATCTTGAGTGAAAACTCCAGAAAGCACTCGTATCCACATATAGAGAGCCTTTAGAGACCCACTGTGGACCACGCTGCCACGTTTTAACTTTGCCTGACTCTTAACAAAACTGATCTTTGTTTGTTTGTTTTTAATCTGTGCTCAGCGAAAGGATCTTGTCCACATCTATTGTGGAAAGTAGTTGTTTCTCCCTCTGTCATGAGGCAAAGATGTAACATTATGCCACAAACCAGTGCCCCATTTAATAGCTTTGGGGCTTGGAACATGGCTAATTTATGTGAGTCATTTTCCCCCTATGTCACTGGAACTGTAACTTTGTTCCCTTCTAGCTAGCAACATCATTTACTAGAATCATCTTTCCAGTCTTCAAGGAATATATACCCTCTAATTTATCTGTAAAGAGTTTTTGCTTAACCATGGGATTTCCTGGTTTGGAGTTCTGTGGAAGAAAAATCCACTATAATAATTATCAATTTCTCTTGCCCTTAGTAATCAGTCAGGGATTTTAAGCAATTCTATTTTCCCTCTCTATTGTGAATCTCACAGCATAAACTATTGTATAACTGTTGTTATACAGCTTTGTATCAGTGTATCAGTCATATGTTTGATTTTGCCACTATCTGAATAGCAGTTAAATAATGCTTTTCCCAGGTACTAAGTTTTGAAGATTTTGTTGTTTATTTCCCACATATCCTGTTTCCCATATAGCCTGAATCAGTATGCATCATGTGAAGTGTTTGGCTGTCCATCTTAACTTTTGCCTGAACCTCCTCTGGATCTATTATGAATATCCTTTTTCTTTTCAGCCTGTTAGGCTTAGGCTGTATGGTGAGCATTATTGGCTATAGTTTGCACTGGCTCACTCCCACTCTCTGTGCTAACTCTATAGGCTCTTTAGCCTCTCTGCTTAGTTGGAACATAAAGCTTCCTTCATTTACTGTAAGGACATACCTATGTGACAGCAGTGGCAAGAATAAAGGTATAGATGAGGCAGAGGCTGAGGGAATGCGAACTTATGTTTGTTTTTAAAGGATAGTAACAATATCAGGTTGTGGAGAGGCTTTGATGCTTCTTTTCTATTTCCATCTAACTGTCATGTCACTTAAAATGTCTGTTGTCATGTTTAGAAGCTCTCTGCTGCATGACCATACTTTGTTTTACATCTGCTTTGACAACCGTGAGTGATGTGACTTAGTATTAAATGTCCTCTAACGTTCCTCTGAATGCAGTATTGCTGTGAGTGRTCCATGATGGCCAATACACTTACATACTGGGAGAAATGTGAAAAGAAGATGTCCAATAACGAGCAATATCTCAAAAGTACCAGAAAACAATGTGAAATTAAATGAGTAAATAAAATGATTGTAGTCTAAAGTTGATAGCAGATACAACTCTAAGTGCTGTAAGGAAATACAGTAAGTATATAAAATAGTAAATAATAGATAATAACTATAGTTATTGCAAGAACCTTTAGCTTTCCAGGTTTTTCAGAAAACTACTGTACTCATTATGCTATATTTATTTTATGGGATAATATCTTTAAAAGTCAAACTCAAAATAATTGTATATTCATATGTGTCTAAAAATAATGCAAGAGTGAACTCATCTGGGACTATTTAAATTCTGTAGCACTTCTGGATTTTTTTTTTCCTCTTAATAAAACTGCAGAAAATTCCCATCGGGAGTCAATTCTAGAAAAGCTGTATAGCACAGTATAGATTATTATAGATTCCAGCAAAAAATAATTGTCTTTCTATATTAATCTTTAGTTATCTTCTAGATCTCCATTTATAGAGTTAATATTTCTAAAAGGTTTATATAGCTATAGAGAAAATCAGCAGCTTTGGGTCACAATTTCTATTTTCTGGTTCTTATGGTTAAATTTAAATAATTTCCAGTTTCCTCTCATCTCTTAAAAAATGAAAATCAGACTAATTCCTTATGAAAGCAGTAATTTTTTTCAGAGGTGGGACTTCGTTAATCAATTAATGAATGCAGCTTCTTGTTCTTTTTGAGTAGTGGCACTTTTAGAAATAGTGTCCTAAACATGTTGCTATTGGGGTTTTTTTTGTGTGTTGTGCAAGAATTCAGCAATGCCGCTCAGTTAACTTGAACATCAACAGACTCTAGAACTTGAACTTGATCAGATTGCTTGGCTCAACATGGTTACGGACACCAAGAATAAAACAAAAAAGCCTTTAGAAAAATAGAAAAATTGTATTGCAGACTGAGACTTCTGAAAAAGGCAAACAGCCTAAGCAGCTTTGAAACAACCTTTTAAGTGCTGTGGATACCAGTGAAAAGGGACATTATCAGAAGTTGGTTTTATTGATGTTTTCTGATTCAGAAATCCTAGAAACAGTTCTCAGGTCTTCAGGAAAAAGGGAGATTGTGAAATACAGTACAGAGCATTCTGAACCCCATGTAAAAAGAGAGAGCAAAAAATCTGCTAAAAGAACAGACAAATTGGGATCCAGGTCAAAATTCTGTTGGAGCCTATTGTAGGGCCCAGGACAAACGCTGATAAAGCAACTGGAGGCTGGCCAGACAAATTCGGATGCAGAGTGTAGGAAGCAGGTTCTGTTCTCACATGTGACAGAGAATGCAAAATATTTCCATGTAAGAGATTTGAGTCCACAAGAGGAAGCGTAACGTGGTGTCCTGGTGTCCCAGCGTGCACAAAGCAAGCAGTGGTCAGCCCCTGTAGAAACA
Source organism: Rhea americana (assembly GCF_003343005.1). Classification (NCBI taxonomy): domain Eukaryota; kingdom Metazoa; phylum Chordata; class Aves; order Rheiformes; family Rheidae; genus Rhea; species Rhea americana. The sequence goes on along the minus strand of NW_028185261.1, from coordinate 1,328,042 downwards.
CACGCTGTTGTTGGAAAGGGGCAGGGGAGCCCTCTTCATCCCTTCATTTCAGAAGGGCAACAGGATCCCAAACTAGCCCAGGTTTTGAGATCTGTCGGTACCCTTGTCTGAAGCAAATGTGCCAAGAACTTAAAAAGATTTTGACTAGCTTCAATTTTATTAGCATATGGTCTGGAACAAGCTAATTTATGAAAGAGAGGAAATGTCCCCCCCCTCACCCCCCCCCAAAAAAAAAAAAAAAAAAAAAAGAGGAGGAGGGGGTCTGAAAATAACCTTTGCCAGCCCTTTTTGTCTTTGAAAGACAGGATGTTCCCTGTACGTGCTTTCAGTTGGGCAATTTTATTACTTTCTGCTTTGCAGCAAATTCTATGCAGTCCCCCAGGAACCAGAAGAAAAAGCTGCTTTTCACCACCATTGCGGCCTGGCCCTGGATCAGCTTCCTGCCTTTACCGTGAGTGTCTCAATTTGCCTGTGGCCCCTTTCAGGGGCCAAGATACCCTGCAGCTCGGGGCGGCCACACACAAACACGCTGGGGTCAAGGCAGAGCGTGGCAGAAATGCCATTCCAGAACAAAATGGAAAGTTTCTTAATTTTAAACTCTGCGGAGAGTTGCAACCCAAAGTGGTGTCAGTGACACAGGGAGCAATGAAAGTAAGAGGACAGTAGGAAAAAAATCATATACAGAGTAGATTTGCAGTGGTGATTTCATCCTCATTAATGTGGTGTTTGTAGTGCGTGAATGCATACATTACAAGTGGGAATGGATAAAATTCACAAAAAGAGAGAATAAGTACCTGCTCCTTAGAGAGTCATCATGAAGGTGTTTTCCTTAGATGGACCATGAGTAAAGGACAAAACAGTTTAAGGGAAGCAGTAAACCAACTTGTCTATATTCAACACCCCCTTTGACTCTCTTCTAAGCCCCCTATTTTAGCTGTGTTTGGCACTGCAGCTCTTCAAGAAACACATTTTCATTGTACAACAGATACTAAGAACTACAAAGACAATGTTTTGCTTTATGGAAGAGAAGGTCTAGGGAATTAAAGCGGGTTCTGGTGAGCAACAGGTGTTTGGCAAACAACTCTCAAAAAGATTACTTTTCAGCTACAATTGCAAAAATGTCAAGTTAAATACAAACACACAAGATACCTGATGCCTGAAGACGTACTGTTCCAGCTGTATGGCAAAAATGCAATGGTACAAAGTGAGAACCTATGTATTTCTAGGGTGTATAAAACCCACAAACCTTTCGAGGCCCCAACAGTATATGATCTGCAATTGCTGGAACTCCTGCAAATGATGAGACCCAGTAAAGTGGATTAAGGTTATTAGAAAAGCATGATCATAACAGCACAACATTAGCCCTTAGCAATCCTGGATGGAATTTTTGGCATCAACAGTATTAATCCTAAGAAAAATATGTTTAAATCGACATCTGAGGGTCATTTAAGGATTGGAATATATAATAGATGGTTTACATTGGCCCTAAATAAACAGCAAACATCAAGACAATTGTTAGCTTTTGCTTGTTCCAAAGATTATAAAAACATCTCAAAAGAGACCATGTCAGTAACACAGAAAAATTGGCTCTCTGGAATAAGCACAAATAAGCTTGGGCTAGGAAGAAAAGGGTATTTGGTTTAATCTCAGACAGTAAGAATACATTTGTGTATCAATCCCCTTTTGCTGCATGTGATACATTTTAAATGTGTGTCCGGCAGCTGGCAACAATTTAGTGGGAATACACCTGAGAATTTTTTTTTTTTCTAGTATAGAATAAGCTGTAAGATTTTTTAATCTTCTGTCTAGCAGGTTGGCAGAAAATGGTGTAGAAATAAATAACGTGATAGTTAGGATGGTTACATGCTATATAGTCTTGTTTGTAGCTCCCTTCCCTCTCTCCTCCCCATCTCTATTTCCCTGGGCCCTACTCATCGCCACAGAGCCTCACGCAGAAACATGAGGGCAGCGGTGGCATAGCAGTCCCCTACTTTGCTTTCAGTGGTGCCTTTTTAATGCTCCTAACCTCCTCTAAATAGGACAGCGGAGGAGAATATACCATTATGCTGATTTTATTACTGTGAAGAAAAGTTGTATGTTCATCCACAGTGGTGTGTAAAGTTCATGGATACAGTGCAAAATCAGGCAGCTTAATAATTTCTCTGGCTAAATAACTCTTGGATCATTGCTTTGGATATGACCAGCTAATGCACTGCATATCCTTCCAGCCAAATCTAAAACAACACAGTCACAGGCCAGATCTGCAACTGATTTAAATTGCCAAGTATCTCTGTATCCTGCTCTTTGCTATCAAAATGTAAAACTAGTATAAATATATAAACACACATTTTCCAATTATTAGACCCAGTAGAAATAAGAAAAAGAAGACGATTTCATATTTAATTCTGCTATGTTTATTCTGATTTTTACTTATTAAGATAGAATATAATATTTTTAAATAATTCAGGTATATATTTAATAATCATATCCAAAGCACATGCATTTTATTACTACAAAACACTTCAAGAAATTCAGTTCTCCAAATTTTGTAACAAGTTGCCTCTGCACCTGGGAAAAAAGATACATACAATGTTATCACATTGAAGTAAGTGCTACCCACGTACATTCTGCTTAGCCAAAATCTAGATAAATCGCTATGCAGGGCTGTAGCAGTTGGGTGTGCTTTTGGTGTAGCTGCCTGCTGGATCATCTGGACCTCAAAAAGTCATGCAGTTTCTACCTCTTTCTCAGAGAGGTGCTCATGCCTCAGAGAAAATTCTACTGAAATATTTGGAAAGGAAATAATTCTGTGTCTGTAATTTATGGATGTTGTCTTTCCTCCTTTTTAGATGCTCAGCAATGCTTACATTTGCGTAAGAACAGGATGTATTTTGTAACAGAAGCTCATGCATTTCCAATTTCTTATTTTCTGTTGTAGTCCATAACTGTCCCTTTATGATTTCAAAATCAGCAATTAACTGTGTATTAGGATATCTTAACTGTGCATGAAGATATCTTGTCCTAATACTCTCACTGAGTAAGAAGTGGGCATACTAGGACTAGAAAACAAATATTTTAATAATTGAAGTAGAGCTCTCTTTATAAAATGTTTTTGAAAACATTAGTTGTAGACCCGATTCTTTAAAACAGAGATGGTACATTCTAAACTGCAGTGAATGCTAACTAGCTGCTCTGAAACAATTTCTACTCTTATTTGTTGTTCCAAGTGGTTGTATGATAAGCTCTCTTCCACGAAATAGGAGCAATTTTCATAGTCATAGAAGCTAGGTGTGCTCAAAGATGTGGGAAAAAACCCTGTTTTAGTGACTGCACCTTGATTCTCCCCTCCCCCCGCAGAGTCCCCACAAAATAAAAGCAGTCAATATGCCCTGAGAAGAAACTAAACTAGCAAAGATTGTCCTCTCTTTTTCCTACCACCATGGGAAAGCCAAGCAGTCATTAACAGTCTGGTTTTGTTCCTTCCTAATGAGGGGATAAAAGTGTATACCCTCACATTTGCCTTCAGTAATGCTGACCTCTTAGTGTTGTTCAGATAAGGTCCCCTTCAGAACCGTGCCTACTTGTGAAAAAAGTCACGGCAGAGTCGCATGGATTTTCTTGTATGTGTCAGTACTTTGTTTAAGGGTCATTACATCAGCTGGCACCAATGTCTTGGCTTTCTAGTCTCAGAGAATTGCGGTGACCATCTGTAAGATCTGAACATTGCAGCTGTATTCAATAAGATACTGTTGGATTAAATCTTGGAAAAAAGTGACTAATGCCAAAGCATCTATCACTGTTAATTTGGCAATGCTTTAAGCTTACAAATATAAATTTCCCTGAACAGTTGGGAAACAAACATAAAGTCAAATGTCTCATTAAGCAATACATGTTTCATTTTAATGAACATATCACATAGGAGATAAAGGATGACGTATAATTAATTACATATATGCTAGCACAAAGATTGTCTGGCCCATAGTGGCCTATCTTTCAACTTTAACCCTTACAGGAAAGTAGTTCTTTACATAAAAAGGCGAGTTCTTCTGGGGCTTGTCCAGACCAGCTTTGCCAAATAAGCTAAATTGTAACAGTGACCACATGGGTGGTGTCATGCAGATAGCAACCTACTGTAGACTAGCCTTTTATAGATCATTAGACATGAGAAAGTTTCTAATTTGTTTTGTGAGGCAGAAAGGGGAGCTGCAGTCAAAGTTAAACAAAGCAAATAACAGTCTTCAGATAATTTAGACTTAAATCAGTTCTTGACTTTCTGAAAATACTTCAGCGTGTATATGTGTGTGTGTGTATATATATAAATGAAATCTTATAAGTAATATTACTCAAATCAATGAGACTTAAGGCTGTCAAATGCCTACAAAAAGGGTGTGAGCAGAATTGATCCTGAATCATTCAAAGCCAATGATGCTTTTTTCTGTTCTTGTATTCATGTTCTTCTATTTTGATCGAACAATATTTGCTTCATAGCTGTCATACAGCTATAATAGACTTTATTATTCACTTTCAATAGATGTTTATGCTATGTAGAGTATTTTTTAAAGTATTATTACTATTATAAATCAATCAGCAAGCTCAGCATGTAATGTTGAAAATAGTATAGAAATGCAAAGTAATTTAGGTAATATATATTTTTTTATTAGATTTATTTATTCCATTAGTTAGGCATACGATTCTCATTATAAAACTGTTACAAAATGCTTCCTGCATAGATGTCACAAGTTCAAACACAGCCAAAAGTCTAACTTTTAAAAAAACAGGAGTATATAAAGTTTTCTTGGAGCAACTTCAGCTTACACTAATTTGCTTTTGTACTGTTCAGATTAGGTAAAAAAAAAAAATGCAGTTTGAGGTATAGCAAACTGACATTTTATTTTTTCATTTTATAGTAAAGGTCAAATAAAATTTGTTTTAAAAACATCTTCATACATATAATCACTCCTCAAACATGTAATCAGTGGAGACTGTTTCTAACGGAGCCAAAACCAAACCTGGCATTAAAGGCAGTAAAATCTGCAATAGAGGCATTCTTGCTCTGACTAATGCGCTGAAGAAATGTTTCATTATTCTCCATGTTCCTCTTGACAGTCTTAATATCTCCAGAGATCTGATGCTAACAAGCAGCCAGTTGGGCCTTCCAAGCCGACCTATGGGCCTCCCTCCCCCTCCTTACATCTGATATCTGATAATCCTTATTTTGAAGTACTAGTTCACCGGGGCTTTGATGCGCTCTCTGAGCTCTCGTTCCCCTACCCCCTTTTTTCCCTTTAGGCTTGYGTAGCCCAAAGCACCCTTCCAGGCAAAGACGTGACAGCAAAGCAGAAACAGTCTGTCCAGAGCATCTGTTTGGGAGCCTTCCGAAGCGTGGATTCCTGCAGGTCTCTGATTGAAAGCATCTGGTGGGAGCCGGCGTGGGTGAGTCATGTGACCTCTTGGGGCTCAAATACCAAGAAATAAATTGCCTGGGTGGCTCTTGCTCCCAGGCTGGTTTTAGAAAACAAAAGATTAAATGTGAACAGAAGAGGGAGTTCTCGAAATAGCCAAATATGAAAAAGCAGCTTCTGTTTCAAACATGAGGCATCTCCACTTTCTGGGGACCCAGAAGACAGATTTATGAGTAGGGATGAAACCTATTTCAGGAAAAAAGTCAACATCCATGTTTCTGCACAGTATGAAAGCATATAGAATGACAGAGAATATTCACTGCTTATAGGCTAGATAATAGGTGCCTACATCTAAGTATTTAATGTATAATTTAATACATATGTATTAAATATAGTTGATGGACAAAAGTAGCTTTAATATTTTTATCACTATTCTCATTAGATTGGTGGTAGATCAGTGRTATTTCATCACTATCTGAACAGGAAAGGAAGCCTGAAAGATTAATAGAACTCTAAAATCTTGCAGAGGAAGTCAGCGGGATTTTCTGAGCAATAGTTTACTGCAACAGCCAAGTTGTAAATAAGCCTGCTGTTTTTTAAATAAACTGAAACACTGGTGGGCTAACATACCATCAGTGGCATTTTGCAGTGCCTGTATCGTATCAAAATGACTGCCAAAAGCTCATAAAGAAAAGAGATATATAACCTTGGTTAACATGTTCGTGACATGCATGACCAAACCAAACTTCACCAGGTACTGGGCTAGCCTTGCTCTCCGTAGCCTGGGGCAATATGGAAGTATTGCTTTTGTTACTTTAGTGCAAGCAAGATTACTGCAATTATCTCTGTGTAGCTACATTTATGTGTTTGGAACAAGCATGTGCTCACTAATAAAAAGAAAAAAAAGGRAAAAAAAAGTGTCTTCCTGATGGATCCCAAAAGGTTTTTGTTCAGGTCTCAGTATCAAYAGGACAGCATTACAGAAAGTGCATTAATTAACAGTTAACTGCACAGCTGAGGTATGCTTATGTGAATATATGTCATTTGTTTCTGTTGCAAGACTATACTAGAGGAACTTATGAACATAAGTATGTATTTCTGTAAGTAACTCCTAAGGTCCTCCACATAGTCCAGCAGAGRTCCACCAAGAGGGCTAGAGGCCTGCACCCTGGAGCATATTGAGGGAGGCTGAGGGAGCTGGCTTTGCTCAGCWTTAATAGCAGAGTCTAACTGCTACCTTAGCTCTCCTGGGGGTGGACACTGCAGAGAGGACAGAGCTGGCCTCTTCTCAGAGGTTACAAAGAGACTATGGTTATAAATTGCAATTTGGGAACTCCTGCAGGATGTGAATTCACAGCTTAAGTGGTTAGGCACTGTAATGGGTAGTGCAGAGAGGTTGTGGGACCTCCATCCTTCATACCTAACGTATGGTACCATCTTAGGCAAGGCCCTGAGCACTCTGACCTAACTTTGAAGTTAGCCCTGCCTTGAGCAGCAGACAGGAGTACGTGCCCTCCAAAGGACCCTTCCACCCTAAGCAGTTCTGTGCTTCTGACATGCACTGTGAGGAAAGCAGCAAAAGGTAACAACCAAGAAATGAAATTGTGGAAGTCAAGGAGCCCCATGAGATACAGCATCTGCTACAAGATTTAGCCTGTAACATGTTCCCTGATGTGTAAATGGGGAATGTATGGTACACAAATTTGTAAATGTCTCAGCTGTTGGGGAGAGAGAGTTTGCATTTGCACTAGATTCAGAGAGTAGGCAGAAGGAGGGAGGCCCACAGAGTCTTGCTATATTTGTTGGTAAGTTAGGTATTATCTTATCTTTACACTTTAATACTAGAAATAAAACATAATTTTCAACTCACAAAATTAAATGCTACCTTGTTCTGTTTCTTGTACYATAGATTAGTTACATACTACATGGGGATCATGCAGCTTTGATGGGAGAGTCACCAGCTACAGTTTTGCAAAAATGAAGGAAGATAAACATTTTCAAATTCATAGTATTTAAATAATCTGGGTATTTGTATTGAAGGCTGCTTGTTGTTGTATCTCTGCTTTTGCAGATGGAAAGCCTAAATAGCATCTGGGTATTGTTTTGGACACAGTTGCAGATACAGAAATTGTCTGCAGACAATTTCTAATGTGTCCAAAGAATAGTGGTCAYAAATGTAATCAGCTATTTTAGTAGAAATTTAGTCTATTGTTTACCAAAAATAGGCAGATAAGCAGTATTAGAAATTGTGTGTTTATAATTTGCAGCCCTGTAGCTAGAAGTTTTTCAGGGAAAAAAGAAGACTCTAATTAGCCTCTTTCATTTTGTTTCTCAGTCAATGTTTTGTTTTGTTTTGTTTAATTTTTCCCTCAACTGTACTTCTTTCTGGAAATAAGACACATTTGGAATGTTTTTGTTTGACCTTATCTGACACGGTCGTCTCGAGAACATGTGAGGACTTGCAAGTTTATAGACCTGGTTTACATGTTTTGAAATACACAGTCTATAATACAAAAAGCTTTTCCAGCTCTGCAGTGCTCTACTGAGAGACTTGCTGTYTTATTCTTCAGTTGTGTTTTGTTTGAAAACTGATTTCCTTTCCTACATTTTTTCTCATTTCATAAGCCAAAGTAGTTCTTCAGCTCTGCTTATTTCCTTTCTCTGTTAATGGAACAGAAATGTTTTTAAACGTATATGCTTCTTTACGTTGGAGTTTCTAGCCTTTAACTGCAGTACTCCATGTTGTGCATAGTAGCATTTTAGAGCTTTGTCTTCTGCATAGTCCAAGGGCCTAAAGTTACATTACTGGCATAACTCACATCAGCAGCATTTGGAGGACTGAGGCAAATGTTGGTGGGATCAATTTGGGCATATATTCCCTAAATTTGTTTTTTGTTTTTTTTTTTTTCTATCAAAGAATAGGATATGAACAAGGACCATTCACTTGCATGAATGCTGCTCTTGTGAAAAGGATTGTAAAATGTCTATTTCTTAGAATTATGTGAGAAAAGAAAAAAAGTGAATTTCACCCTTGTGCATAGTGATTCCACAGTCTTGAATCCACAGCTTTAAGCTTTGTTAAACTACATGAGGACTTTGGGGTAAAAAGTGTTTTGAACCAGTGTTTTGAACCTCAAATCAGTGTTTGAGGAAAGCCATTTCATCAAAAGTTTGATAAAAGCAAAAAGTTTGATAACAGGAAATATTCTTATATGAAGTTGTATATATTTATAACAACATTTTCATTAACCACAACTCAGTAAAATACGGTGTCTATTTTGTGCAAGACATCATTATCAGACAAAGCTATTATTTTCTGCTTCAGCATCCAGCTGTGCTTGAACACATTAACAATTTGCACTGAATGCAGATCAGTTAATTCCAGATCCTTTTGTTTTTTATAGAAAACTGGCAAATGAAGTAAATATAAAACACTTTTCTGGCAACTAAACGTTGCTATGAGTGGATATGTATAAACATCCAAGAAGTTTCTCTTGATGGAGTTCCTCCCTAAACATTCCAGCCTTGTGGAAGAAGGTTACTTCCTGTGGAAAATGGGCAAGAATTTGAACCAATAAACCCCATATTTCTCYTCAGTGCGTAGGAGGCCAGACTTGGCCACAGGAAAGACGAGCTACTTTGTGCCGACTGGGGTTGGTGGCACCAAAGGCAGCATCTCTAGTAAAGCAGAACATCCTTCTTATCACCCAAATCTTGCAGAAATTGCAGCTACCACTAGCATGACATTAGGGCCACCCTTCAGTGCAGACAGCSTTGTAGAAAACACTGCTGAAAGCCTGGGCTATGGATCAATCCCTTCTAATTGAAAATCCCAAAGCACAATGAATCCYATCTTTTTCATATCCGTATTTGCTCATTTTTTATGCTTTACCTAACTCACATTGGAAGGAAATGCATTAAACTTCACAGGCATAAACATTCTATCTTTTAACTGTATGTTACTAAACTGAATAAATCAGCTTTATTTGCTAACTTTGTAAACTCTACCATCTGGGCCATAATTATTACTGTTTGTAAGATCTAAGTTGCTCAGTGCAGTAACAACTAATTAGATTCTTCCTTTGTTTAAATCCTATCGTAGAGCTAGGAGAAGTCTTGGCTACACAGTAAAATCTCTAAATCAGAATCTCCTTTAGTTAACTTCACCGATATAAATGAGATTTCACCAATGATGAAAAAATCTGTTCTTTTCTGTTCCTTGTTTTTCTAAAAGCACAAGCAAAGGAATATGAATGACAAAATATCAAGACATAAAATGTGGCTGCTTCTGTTGCATTGTAGAGCAGRATATCAGAATTTGTTTGCTTTTGGTCGTGAAAAAATAACATTTTGTTATTCCTGTGCATTACTTATGATTAAATCACACTGCAAAACAGTGATGTGTACAAATACCCTGCACTCCCCACACTATTTCCACTATATCCAGCAGATACTGGCTGGATCATCTAGGGCACTTGTGGGACCTGCTCGAGCACTGCAGTGAGAGAACGGGCCATTTTCTCCTATATTTCACACCAAAATCTGTCACAGACCTGTCGCTTGCACAAAGCATAAAAATACATAAAAGCCTGAAGAGAGAGACATCTAAATGCCATTTTCCACCAAAAATGGGAATGTGGGCCCATCTGTGGCCTGCAGCAGTCCTGTTTTCAGGAAATTCTGCATAGCTTATCTCTAGTCCAAACTTTTAGGAAAGAAGGGGATTTGGGAAGGCTGTTTTGATAGCCAAAATTGCAAATTGACCCAGGAAAGTTTTCTTCCCTGGAATTGGTGAACATGAGTTTAAATGACATCGTATCAGTGAGATGCTGTTGTAATAAATAACGTGTAGYAGAATTACCTACTTGCCTGCCTAGATAATTTGTACCAGCCAAAATGAATATAACATAAAAACAACAGCTGGCATATTTATAGGAAATCTTGCTTTATGTTACTTCTATCTCTGTTGTCTGGGACAGAGATTTTGCACTTTTGAGCTAGAAAAGTTTCAAAGCGCGTTCTCTTGCTGTCCCGTGCAGGTGTTGCCTGTGGCTGGCATGAGAGATGGAGCATGGGCTGGCAGAGCTGGCAGCCCTCTGGTGACAGATACCTGGCTGCTGATCTCCACAGAGGAGCCTGAGGCTTGATTTYAATCACTTAGTTGCTTATTGGGGCACTTACATTTTCTGTATGGTAGCAGAGTGACCTTAGTATGAGGGATGCTGCTTAGCACATTCTGAAGTGCTCTGTAGTTGCGTATCTSCTATGTAGCAATTAGATGTCATGCAACATGCTAAGGGTTACAGTCTGYTAAGAAGCTGAAACCTAAGGCTCTCTAGTGGCAGAGTAACAGATTTTTGCACTTTCCACTTACGAAATATGTGCATGTTTTTCTGTTTGAACTGATGCTTTAAAAGGCACGTTAGTCTCATTTATCACCTCTTCCAACTCAGATCCCATGGGATGGATTGGTCATAGCACYGGTCCAGTGTTTGTTCTGTTTTCCAGTATGGCCATAGCATACCAAATTGGCACTAGCAACATTTAAYAACTTCAATCTGTTCAAATTCCTGTTTCAGAGTCTCTTTGGTAAAGCAGCATTCTGTCTGAGTGTGTCAGCATCTTGCAAGAGGCGGCTGTGGCTTTGCAAAGGTAATCCCTTCTTTATCTGGATGATGTCTTGTTCATAGGATAGCTAAATTCAGCAGGCTCGTTGAAGTTTTCACAGCAGTTGTGTTTGTGTCAGSTGTTTGATGGCTATGGGAAGCCTGTGGATCAGCTCTCTTGCCTCAGTAAGTAACTGAGTAGGCTGTGAAGCTTGGAGTTTCTTGCTTTCTCCAAGAGAAGACATTCACCTAGAGAGCTCRTTTCATCATCCTGAGTTTCTTTCTTTAAATCAGCCAGCGAAGCCTCCCGGAAGTAGTTGCCAAAGCACCTGGCAAACAGTTCACACTAATAAAATAAAAATGTGAGAGAAATGTGGACAGTGTGCATCTTATGACAGCGCTATTCAGCTCTTGCAGGTCTGTGTGACTGAAGCATATTTAAAACACTGCCGTAGCATCTTTAATTGCTTGGCCTTCTTGTATCTTTTAAAAGAGAAAATGCAGTCCTCACTCCAGCATAAAAGTGCCTCTCATGGATGCTGATGTCTTATGCAATGTCTTGAGTATGGGCATTTCTGAGATAGAACAAACCCATTAACCTGTTAACCCCTGTGCCCTCAGAGAAACTTAAAAAAAAAAGACCATTCTTTCACAATTACAGTTATAAACAATGAGCTGTTATTATGAAGAGTTAACGCATGAATGTGGATGGTACAAGAATAACAACATGTATCCAAGAAGGACCAAGAGTAGATGCTGAACCCTTGTACACAAAATAAAATAAACTACCCATTTATAGTGTAGAACTCTAGAGATTAGTTTCCTGATTGAATGATAGCTCAGGAAGCATCTAGTGTCCTTCACACGGGCATTTACATCATGTGACCATGTGTGATAATGAAGAAATTACATACCTAGTTGATAATATTATCATACAATTAAATGTGTTTATAAAGGTTATCAGTGCATTTTTGTAATGCCAAAAAGTGATTCAAGAATGGAAAAAATGTTTTCCTTTTTTCATTTATTTTCATGAAATTGCTTTATTGCCCACATTTGGCACATGTATGTRTTTTGCCATTTGTAGGCAGCTACAGCAAAAAAACTGAATAATATGTCTTGAACATTACAAAACTGCTTGAAAAAAGTGATGACTATTTTCTTCACTGCGAGAGTGACGGAGCACTGGCACAGGTTGCCCAGAGAGGKTGTGGAGTCTCCTTCTCTGGAGATCTTCAAGGCCCGCCTGGATGCAACCCTGTCTAACGTGCTCTAGCTGACCCTGCTGAGCAGGGAGGTTGGACTAGATGACCTACAGAGGTCYCTTCCAACCTGACTGATTCTATGATTCTAATTTCTTTGTCAAGAAGTCACACCRCCATCTCCATTTTTAAAGAAGAAGATGGAAAACCTTCAGAGGAAATTAGTGCTAACCATTATACATGCAAAACAGAACAATAACTACCGTGTGAAAGTAGGAACTGTCGAGGTCTATATTTATTTTCAACACTCAGAAATCATGAGCATCCAACAGAAAATCTAGCTACATCAAATTTGCTTTCTTTCAGGAAGATATGTGACCTTTAAATTATTTTTATGTGCTAGCTTACTGTTTTTATCACCATTAGTCACTAACAGGTCTCAGATATCCAAGACAGCAGTAAATGTTGATGTAACTTATCTGTTTTTTAGCTCAAATCTGATTTGAAGGAGAAAAAAAATCTAATGCATGGTACTGTCAGAAATCTTCTCTTCCACACCCATCTTCTGTACTGTTTCAACTGTGACCAGCTGTCACAGGTAGCAATGACCAGACATACCCATACAGCTCATGAGGACTTGTAACGTAGCGAGACAGATAATTATGGAAACCCCTTCTCTCAAATGTGCTCTAATGTGAGTCCAGACTTTGGAAAAAAATAAATTCATGTATTATCAGCATTTTCTTGAAAAGGACAGATTGAGTAGAGATACCTGGCTGAGGTGGAAACAGGAGAACAACAACATCAAATTCCAGGAATATACTTTTTAAATTGTGCTCTGTTATACTGATGTTTCTAATACTGTTTCAGATGTGCTATGAATGAAAAAGCAGTACAATCTACACATACATACTGTAATTTGTAAATCAGTTCATGTTAAAGTTATGTCTTTAATATAGTGTTAAAATAATCAAAGTTTGAAGTGCAAGTGCTTTATCAAATCATTTTTTCCATTTATCGAAACAATCTGTGGCTGAAGGAAAAAAAAGGAGATACACTTATGGGAGTTATCATAAATGATAATAATGGAGCTAATAGTCACTGTTTAAGTTTGCTAAAGTCAGCTTCCAGCTATTTGTTTCTTTACGGAGCCTTTTTGTGTCCCCTACTCTGATTTTACATTTACTTGTAACTTTGTGGTGCTTACTTTTTCCAATTTGTATTTTAAACTGTAGATGTTCTGACATAAATCGGTGACAAACAACTAAAAAGGTATTCTTCTGTGGGTTGTATTTAAAAGGTACAGTAATAATTCATTATTAAATCATAAGCGCTCTCTTCATTGGAAGAGGCACGTAAGGAATGAAGGTATGATATTTATCAATTTAGAAGAAAATCTTATGTTTTAAAGGACTTTCTGGAATGGCTTAGGTAGTAGACAATCAATGTTTTCTAAAATTAATTGTTTTCAACTTTAGCCCCTGGGCCAGCAATGACAAATTTGGTCACAGGAATAAGTTTTTCAGGGCCCTGCTGTACGTCTCATCCAATTTGATCAAAATTGCTTTGAGATAGTTGGCACACCAACACAGCTGGGTCTATTTTTAAGCTCTGAAAAATTGAAATGTGGCTAATCCTTCAAGTTTGCTAGTTCAAGCAGCATATTTATTTTAAGGAACAATTTAAGTATAGCCTAACACCAAGAAAAAGACTTATTCTGTTCCACAGCAGAATTAAAAGGAAACTCACTGTAATGTACTTTTGGAGATAGTCTAGAATAGAGTATCTTTATGTCACAGAAGGTCTGCAAGCTCCAGTATTTTTGTGTACTCCAAATGAAGTGCAAATCTGATTCTCAAGAATCATTGCTTTAATTCAAATAAAAAATGTAACGAGTTCAAATCTTTGAGACAAATGACAGCAATACCTGCATGTTGCTCAGTCTTGACAGCAAGGAGAAGTTGAATTTAACAATACGCTGTATTTAATCTAGGTAAAACACAATAGAGAACTAGGAGGAAGATAACCTATGTATAAATCRACTTTTGTTAACGCTAGCGAATCTGTTCAAGATGCTCACAGGGGTAAAAATAGTGTCTTCTCCAAAGTACCTCTGCGGAGTTGGCAGCCGTAGTACAGCCGAGTTGTGGGGAAGATGGCTTGCATCCACCTGCGTTCACTGGAGGGTACCTGCATGGATTACACTCTGGGATGCGGGTGGCCATCACATGCCTCTATAATTACAGTAAAGAAAGGTCACGTTACTGACGTTCAGCAGATAAAGCAGCTGTTCTGGCAGCATGCACTGGTACCTCCTGAGGCCTGGAGCATCTCCCAGACTCAAGCAATGCACTTGTCTTATCTTCTCTCCAGCCTTAAAACTTTGCTTAGACTGTTAACAGAGCTGACTGAGCATGAGGCAACACTACAGAGACTAATTTAAACTGAAGAGGTGGAGCGCTATTAGAAAAATATTGGCTCATCTTGAATAAGTCAGATCTTAATAGAATCATGAATGTCATTCTTTTTTCAATTTCAAAAGCAGATAGGGTTGACACTTCCTGGAAACTAGRAATCCCTCCAGACACTTTAAATTCCAACCCATCTTTGCTTTATTAAGTCACTAATACTATCCAAGCATCTTTGTCAACATGAAAAACCTGGAATACATGCAAATAACTTTTTTGTACTGTAACAAGGACATTTTTCTTGGACTTAATGATAACAGTCTACAGAGAATGTGAACTCAAATGTCCCTTGCAGCACAGACATGTGGGCAGTTGTAGAAGCTATATGACTGGACATTTCTGAAAAAAGTGAAATACACAGGTAATATAAATGCTCTGCTTTCATTTTGAGGCTGGGCTTCCCAGGTACTGCTAAACAACCATGTAAYGCATCCTGTCTTTTCTGTACAAAAAACAAATAGATTTTTCAGTCATRTAAGGATTGCTCTGCCTATAACATAGAAAAGTGAGGCAAAGGAGTGTGGAGGATTTCAGGTCTGTAATAAAAACAGTCTTGTCCTGCCACTCAAGCCTTCAGTGGTAATAAGCCTTAAAGTTTCTGCTTCAACCCTGATGAAGACTGAAGAATGTTTCTGAGTAGTCTGGAGATGATAATGTTCATGCTACATGGATATGTATTGTTGCTTAAATTCCTAGCAGGTTTGCATTGAGAGGGTTTTTCTGAGGTCTTCACAGACTTAGGATATACCTTCAGGGAGAATGCAGATAGCTTCTGTGGTCGTTCCAGATAATCAAATGACGTGCAGAAGGGCAGAGTACAGCTTTGTCCTCAGGCAGCCAAAAGTCAGCATTTGGGCACAGCACTGTATGACTTCTCTTCGTTATATTTGCTCTTCTTAGCAAAGTTAGAGCCCATTGCTTTGGCTCACTGAAAGCCATTTTACTGCAAGAAGGCTGAGATCACTTTCCTAAGTTGTGTTAGATGGAAAACACTGGCTGTATGTTTTGTTTCCCAGTATTCATTGTCTAAAGACAACTGCAAGTGATCTAGTTATATGCGGACAGCCTCTCACTCTTGATTTATACACTCTTCTCCAGCATAGTTGGCAAACTTCTACTAGAGAACCCTTTTTGTTTACCAAAGTATCATTTATTCATTGCTTTATTTAACAAATGCACATTTTTTTCAGATAACAAAGGTTCATCAAGAAAGCAATGCATTTTAATGACTGATTTGGTGAGCTAAATCCTAAGAAATAATCTCTGCAAGAATTTCATTATTACTTTTCTTAGTTTTTAAGGACTTCGGTTTCTTTAAGAACCGAGACCAGATTGCACAGTGTTTTGTTTTCACTCTGGATCTATATTCTCTTCAGTCATATCCCCCCCCCTTTCTGGGCTGCAACCGTGATGAATAGATCTGATTTAGAGATGGATAATGAGCAAATAAGGTCTTCCTCCTGTTGCTGTCTGCTGGTTAGTCACAATTCCGTTTCAGTCTTCCATTCAAAACAAATCCAGTGAGTTGCAGAAAAAAAGTGTTTCCATGAGAAATAGACAAGGAAACATCTGTAATAGAAATGAAGAGATGCCAGGAAATACAGAAGCTTTAAAAAAGAAGCTGGCTATCCTCTCTTATCAGAGAAAGAAACAACAAATATCTGCATCTCTCTTCTCTGTGTAATGATTAAGGTAAATTAAATAAAGTGATTTTATAAAGATGTATCCAGTCTATTTCTGTAGTCTTTCTCATTACATACTTAGTTTTTAGGAGTTTCAGCTCTCATCTCACCATGATGAAACCCAGTCACTGTAAGAAAAGAATTACATATCATGTGTGATATCCCACTCCGGTATTACTGATCCGTTCAAATAATTGTAGAGTTGCTGTAGTACTGTTCACCACAGTGAAGATGGACTGATGTGATCAAGAGGAGTTGGGCTAAATCGTATCTGTGTAGTGTAACAGGCACGTTGCGGAGCACAGGTAGCAATGAACTTTCTGCCCCTGTAGGGCTGCCATGTGGGAGATCACCGGCAGGGGCAATGTGCCYGTCCTGGGTGCTTGCTGCATAGGGAGGAGCTCTACAGTAAATAAAAGGCTTATCAAATGGGCAGGCACCTCCTAGGACTGTTTTGTCTGCTCCTGTTTTTTCAGGAGAAGAGTTATCATTTAATCACAAGGAGCGGAGGCAGAAGTCCCTACATTTATAGAAGTAATGTAAATGTGATACAGCACACACAGAAAGATCTTAGGATCCCAAATACAAATTAGTGTGTATTATTTCTTTTAAACTAAAAAACTGAGTGCAGTGTTGTGTTTCCAGACTTTGTTACTGTGTCTGCCTAAGGAGATAAATTGGAGTTCAAATGCCAAGAAAATTCCMCTGGGAATTTTAGTTTGGTCTCCTGTAATCCAGTGTTTGAGGAACATAATGCTCTGTCCTTTATTTTAAAATGATGTGTTTTCCTTACCAAATGCATAAAGTATTATTTCATCCTGCTAGGCTATACCAATGTCGGAATGGATGTTGATATATTGGAAATGATCTGGTTTTAAAAGTGGAAACAATTATAACAGAAATTGAGGTTTCCTCATAGGGTTTTATGATTCAGAACAACAATTCATCCCAGATAAACAAAATTACTTCCAGCCTTGGAGCATGTGTATCAGTTCTGTGTGATGATACCAAAATGGCAAATGAAAATAAAGATTTAGAGTGGAAATAAATATTTAATTTCATGTCACTGATAAGAAATTGTATAATATGTAAAGATTGTATAGAATAAATATCCAGTAAAATAGATTTTAGTAGCTGCATTATCCCAGATCAGCAAAACTTACATAGTTTGTCTCAGCTAGAAAGAATTCAGGGGTGTTCTTGGAAGAATATTTGTTCTCTGCAAACTGAATTGGGTTTAGAGAACTATAGCATTGCTCACTGCATCAATCTTATTTCCTAAAACAGTGAAGTCACTTAGCAATATATGTGTCTGAACTAGCCTTCAGGCATGCTGGATCACTGGCAGACAGTCAAGGCATTGAGTCTGATGTGGAATTTTGCAGTGGCTGCACCCACTGGCAAGCTATGTCTCACTAGTCTCCTTCCCCTCTTCTCCGAGCAGGGTCACACGAGGCCAGAAGGGAGCTGGCTCAGAACAGACTCCTGCCTCACTTGAGTGTAATGGGAAAAAGTGTGGAGAAGCACTTTGAAACACCACTTGTGTAGTGGAAACCAGCTGTCCTTCCACTGTGACTTTGAGGCTTTGGGGAAAATGTCTTGTTTACATCCTTTTTTCAGCTTTTTCTCCTCATTTGGTTATTGCTGTAGACAATAGGCATCTGTTCTTTACCACTGCTCTTAGCGTCTCAGGAAGACAGCAGAGCAGGAATGGCCAATACCTGTTCTGCTCCCTTTTAATGCTTTCTGGTCCTCTCACATGTTGTCCTTCAGACTCATATGCTCCATCTGTTGGCCTAAATGACTCTTTCTGTTGACATGAAATTCACTCTCTATGGGAAGAGTAAGGCCAGAATTGAATAAGGTGATCATTCTGGCTTGAAATCCTAAGCGAGCTTTGCACTGATGATTTGTGCTACACCTTCAGCAGATCTAAGAGATATTGAATCTAGCTAGAAAGTCTCTAAGGAATAGAACATCCCCTACATCTCCTAACTATGAAAAAAATGTTCTAATAGCTAATTCTTATTACTCAGCTATTACTAAGCCTTATTCCATTTTGATTTGCTATGCTTTGAACACCGTCTATTAGATCTTATTTTGCATTTATCTTGTAATTTACAATGCTTTCCTACTTTCTTCCTTACAGATCCTAGTCAACCACTTGTTAAGCATATATTTGAAAAACAAACCAGTGTATTCTGCATTTGTATCCTGTAAGGCAGGTTTTCCAGTTCCTGAAACATTAAGGTTTTTTTTTTTTTTTTTTTATGAATGATTTTGGAAGAATAAACACCTGAATTTCACCTGCTAATTTCATAGTGGGAAGTATCGTATCCAGCCTCAGAAAGACCTTTTCTTGATACTTGGTCTTTCCTTCTATATCTCTGTTCCTGTTAACATTATTAACATAAGCCTTCCTGAGTTATGTTTTTCCAAATGTAATTCCCAAACCATAGCAGCATCTTGCCTATCCTCTTGATTCCTAATTATGTATTTGGAGAATATGCTTTTGAAAATTATGTGCTGCATAACTTTGAATGAATTACTTTCTGTAACTCCAGTAGCCTTTGTGAAGTCAGGAGGAGATACTGAAAGGGGGAGAGTGAGAAATGCTTTTGTAGAGAGTTAAATATCAAAAAGATCTTTAGGAGAACAGATCCCTGAAATGTGTCCTCAGGATGAGGTATAATCACTTTGGTTTTCAAGATAATCTTCCCAAACATGCTGATTAAATAGTATCTGTATCACTAAAGAAATCTGTTATCTGTGAAATAGAAGGGAGAATCTTTTAAAATAGTTTAACATCTTCTTCTTGAAAGGAATATGAAAAATCTGAAATTCTGAAAAACAG
Organism: Rhea americana; assembly: GCF_003343005.1. Taxonomy (NCBI): domain Eukaryota; kingdom Metazoa; phylum Chordata; class Aves; order Rheiformes; family Rheidae; genus Rhea; species Rhea americana. Next base: position 1,308,828 of record NW_028185261.1, on the reverse strand, counting down.
TTGGATTTGTATCACATTATTCCTCTGGCCTCTGTGGTTGCTGTTTCTTTTCAATTAGATGAATTGACTCTTGCTGATTCACTCTGTGTGTGAGATATATATGCAACATGTTCCTAAAATATAAACTTAATTACAGTAGTCTCCCTAGAAGGTCTATAGAAAGATGGGATAGTATTTGTAGCCAAAATAATTCCTCTTCGGTTTATTATCATGTTTTGTGAAAACACAAGGAATTGTGGCTCATGCATCCAACTGTCCTGATTAAAATATAAAGGAAATAATTTATAGCACTTTATTTTCATGCGGAACCTGACATTCAAACTGATGACAAAATACAGTTGCTTTCATAATTTGTTTGAGTATGCTTCACTGAACRGGTTAACTGCCTTTAGCAAAGGGGTCATGTTTCTGAACTTGCTCTTGCATTCGCTGGATCACCCAAATCAATATGCCTGAGAAGGTCGGGTGAGCAATGGATGCGGCATTGGCCACGTAGGTTTGTAAACAGCTAAGCTAAACAACAGTGAAAGTGCAGATGTTTTTCATACAGGAAGTCTCTAATCCAAACTTTCCCTCCTTCCCCTTGCTGGCCTCATCATGCTCTTTGCTCATTCTGAAACAATTATATACATTTGAATAGCATCCAGACCATTTTTAGCCTGTGTTTTTCAAACATTAGCCAATCCTTCTGATGATTACTTCTGGCAGAACATTCAAATTAACCAGGCTGCAGGTAGAACATCCTTCTTGTTGCTGTTACTGAGCAGACTCATGGCAGAATAGCAGTCTACTAAGCAAATCCAGTTTCTTCCTCAAGCTGCTTCCCGTAGGTGGCACACTTAGGCACAAACCATATACRTGCAAACATCTGTATTCATACTAGACAATTTCCATAACTTTTTGAAGATACTGAGAATTGCACAAAGGAGGAATTTGACACAGTATTCCCCTGATGGGTTTCTACTTTTGAATGAAAATCAAGGTGAGCTGGGAAAGATACTCTACAGCACCTTGCTTGTGTTATTTCTTGTAAAGTGCAATTCAACCAACTGATTTTCCTGGGGTAAAATGTTGCATTATTGCCATGAAGGGACAGGATGGCAGCATGACATGAAATGCTTTGAGAGCTTATTTGCAGTCCTGAAATAACACATTTTAAAGGATATTTCTTATGTTTGCAGAATTAAGAGGAAAGTTTGTATTCTTCTAGTGCCAAAGCACACACAGTAGTGTATATAATCTCCTGGAATGCAAGGGRCTAAGGAAACCCTTTCAGGTATTTTATTTAGATTTTGTTCTGGTTTATATTTGCTGCTCTCTTTTGATGTATTTTTTTTCAGTTGGAATGGGTCTGAACGTGTGCTTTCCCACAATTTATAGAGTCTGGGCTGTGTGGGTGTGGGTGGCTTAGCAATGTTTTCTTGATCCACAGAAGGAAAGCCTTGCACATATAAGACGACAAATTTTACAACTGCTTGAAAGTGAGAAAAACAATCTTATAACCTGAACAATTGTCAAGATCTGTTTAAAATCCACTGTCATTCGTGTTTTGTTTTTTTTTATAAAAGTTTCTACTGTGCTCATTGTGCATGTCAACTAGAACATCCTTCAAGCAAACTAGTGATTCATTACAAAGCAAAATCCCCCCACATTCATTCCCTTCCCCGTGTTACGCACAGACAGAACAGCTTCGCTAGTAGCCTGTACATCTAACTGCTGTYGTGGAGATTCCAGGACACCAGTAAGAGAAGAACTACATTAAATGTGTGTTGTAAACAACATTGAGCAAGTCTTTAATCCATGGGCCCTTTTCAAATGCTGCTGTATCTGTGGGCTGCGTCTGGGAACATTTCCAGGCACTGGAACGTGAATGTCTGTGCTCATAAACCGAATTTTACCTGGCCTGAATTTGCCCCGTCCCAAATAATACTGCACCCAGAYGATTCCTGGGCACGTTTTGGTGCTTTGGCAGTTCAGCTATTCTAGTGTCTGTTCTCTGTTGGTTGTCCACCTGCAACCACCTGTTTTGGAGCCTAAAACAGTTATCTCCTGTAGATGCAGGCCACTGCAGACCAGACCAGACCACTTGGCCTTAGGGCCCAATCACATTCACGGGCATATTTAGTTTACTGGAGCAGATGTAGCCAGAGGGACTACTTTAAGAACTATTAGAAACTGATATTTTGTGGCAGCTTTTGCTGTTGTGGAAGGATATTTTGAAAAATTAATCTCTCAGATAAGGAACATCTGCTCATTTGTACTGTTAAAATCATCAGGTATTACACTGAACTAAAGAACTGATATCTCTTGCACTTTTTTACGGGTGGTCCTTCATTTCTGAGGAGCAATCTTCAGTTAAAATATTCCCAGCTCTGCCTCTGCCCCAGTTTGTCTCCATTTCCCACAGATCTGCTCTGACTTCAGGTTCATTGTTGAAAATAAGGAATAGGAAGAATTGTAATTTTAAAATCCTGAAAATTCAGGTCAAGTTATGTTTGATAAAGAAACTCATCACTCTGAAAACATACTGGACCTCAAAGGGGTAGTTTACAAGGTGCTGGAAAGGATGAAAATAATGAGATTTTTAGCAGAAATTAGGGGGTTAAAGAAGTTATTAGAAATCTTTAGGAGAAGGAAGGACTGATAGTTTAATGCATGGATTGTCCTGATTATATTTAGAATATCTTCTATTAAAAAATACTTGAAGAAATAGATCTATCATTTAGAGATTTATGTCATAAAAAAAACCCATTTTTAGAAATCAACAAAGAATCTGATCTTTGATATAACTAGGGTAGGCAGTGCTAGAGGCTAATGATTTAAGCAATATATTAACTATTTTAGATGTCTGTTATATACAAATATCTAAGTAGAACCCAGGAAGTGACATGGAATAATTTGTGCTTTGAACACGAGAGGCTAACTAGAGAATGTGGTTTTGACAGAGTGGAAAAACCAAAACATAAGCAGAATAACAAGAATAATTTACTGAGCAAAAGGAGTGGTTTGCTCATGCCAGGCATCCTCCTAGGAAAGACACAGATTTTTAATCATTAACAAAAAAAATTTGGGGTCATTGATGGACACGGATATCCATGCATCTTCTTTACAACTTCCAACTGCCGYTTCTGTCCTGTGCAGAGAAGAGCTCCAGCAAGTTGAGACATACTCTTTCCTAGCAGTAGCTAAGGAGTAAATATTCTCTGGTGCTGCTGAATGGCTTCCAGACTAGCAGGCAATCCCCTGCCTTTTCCTCCCACTCTTTCATTTGTTGCTGGGAGGGGGTGGAAGCTCCAGGATCAGTAGAACTATTAACAGCATAAAGGTCTCTCTGGGTCTTCTCAGCAGTGTTGTATTCGATCCTTTTTTTTTGACTTTGCACAGCTTTCTCCCAACTTGCCAAGTCTTATTTGCAGGCTCTGTCAGGATCTGTGACCGCTTCCTTTCCCTCTATTCTTTCCTCTTCTCCTCACTTCATGTCTTTTATTACTCCTGTTAATTGTACTTTCTTTCTTCTCCTAGGAGAAGGATTTCCTCCCTTCCTGACTGTTCTTCCATAACCCCTTCTTTCCTCTTCTTCCTAGCCCAGTCTTATCTGCTGTTCCYTACAGAGCTCATTATCCAGGTTTCCTTTTTCAGAAAGAAAGATAGCCACCAAGGAAAAGAAATAAAGGAAATTCCAAACAATTTGTTCTAGCATTTTGTCAATCATTTCTTCTTTCTTCCACATTATGCTCCCCCACATGCACTCTTCGTTGTCTGTTTAGCTCACAAGTACTTTAATTAYATTATGCACAAAATCTCTTTTGAGACTTTCACTGTTACAATGGTGATTAATAACAGGATGACTGTCTTAAAACTGGAATCTATTATTCAAGGAACATAGGTTGCTCCAATGTGGTAGAGAGACAACTCATTCTCTAAGGACTGTAAGGGGCATTTCACAATAATCAGTCAGTGAACTGACTGTTGAATAAGAGAAATCATTGCTTGGGACTGGCTTAAAAGGCATCAGTAGGTATTATTGTATGCCATAAGTTTTGCTTTCATTAGAAAGAAGAATTGAGGTAACAAGTTTAATGATGGCAAAATATGTTACTTACTTATTAAGAGTAGTCCATATGCATATTGCCTAATACAAGTTAAAATATGACCTTCTTGAGTGGAAACTGCAAACTGGAAAGCAGCCCTGTACAAATGAATATTGTTAGACTGTATTAAGTTCAGAAACACCAAGCACCTCACATGAGATATTTTTCTAAGGGTTTGTCTTTGGGTACGGATCTCAGCAATATTTGGGAAACAGCTGGGAAGTACAAACAGTTGTGACATATAATAGTTTGGATGACTACTGGCTTTTCATGTAGACAAAATTCTTCGTCTAATTAAACCCTGAAGTTCTGCTGACATTAAGTATGTACAGTGAATGTTTCCCCTAAGATTCCAGTGTGAAGTATTTCCACCTCACAGATGAAAGAGGTACCAGTAAGGAGACTGCTCATTAAATAGGTTGGCTGTCCGTATCTATGTAAGGTCTACAAAGGCTTACTGTTGAGGTTTACCTCCTATACYACCTATATGTTGGAAGGTCATAAACAGTAGTAAAATTTGTCTTTATGCATTTTTCAGTAATGGTATCAGGTCAAGCTAAGGTTAGCATTGCTGCTATAATAAACCATTTCACAGTGTCTTACTAGAATACTCTGAACCTGTTGTATATAATGATATCTCTGCACAATTAATTAAGTACAAACAAAACAAACTGCTTCACAGGAAATGAGGCAAGAATGTCCAAACAGAACAGAAACAGCGATACATTTCCCCCCCAAAAAAAAAAAAGAAAAGAAAAAGAAAGAAAAGGAGAAAGGTCAGCAGATGCAGAGAACAACAACCCCACCTATGAAAGATCATACAGTAACATTTTCTGATTCTTTGGGTCACTTGACTTTCATTTATTCCCATGTATTGACCATGCATACCATAGGATATTGATATCTTCCCTTTCTAGATCAAAATGCTAGTTTTTTTGCAAAAACAAAATAAACTCCATTATTAACAGATAACTTCAGTCAGTAAATAGCCTGCTAGTCTTTGGTTGTAGAGGCAGTATATTGTGAAAGTTATTGAGGTTTAAAGGCAATGGACTGGGAGCATATTTCTGTTCTGGCTGTACTGAAATGCTATAATGCCATCAGTTCTGAGGTTTCCGCTGACAATGCAACTATCCAGGAGCTTTTCACTATCCAGAAGTGTTCCTGAAGTAAAATGGAAAGAGCAAAATGTATCTGTATCTCAAGATGTCCGAAAGAATCCTTAGGATAATGAGAAGCAGGGCAATAGTTAAGGCCGTCTATACTCTGTTTTAATTTCTGCCAAGTTTCACATTGTCCTTCACTGGTAAATACTGGATTTGTGTATGTACAGCTTTGCTTCTCCCAGCCTTCATCTTTCCAATTGACTTGGCATAACTGTTGCTGTTTAAATTCTTCTGCACTTGAAAGTGCTTTTATACTTGCTTGAAGACTATGTTGCTTGAGTGAGTGAAGCTGCCTGAAGGATCCTATACCTAAAAGCTTCCTGCTAAACGTGAAAAATAGCATTACATGTTCTAGGATACGTACTCATAGCAATAATAATGTTTTGGTGGTTCTCCTGTATAATGATTTACTTGACTGCTTTTAACCTGGATTTTTACTTTGTATACAGAATGAGGAAGTTGTGCTTATGTATAAAAAAGAAAAACAAAATACAACTATGTGACTCTCAGGTTGTCCAGCCTGCCAAAGTGCCAGGATTGAGAGAAAAAATTCCAGTGAGAACTCACCCAAAGTCAGGCGGCTTCCATGGCCTTAGCACAGCAAGGGCAATTGGCAAATAGCTGCCTAGCTGAGCCTGACCAGCTGCTATTTTTCACTCTTTGTAAGGCTCACTGCCCGAGGCTCAAAGGCAGGTCCTGTGCCTTAGCCAACAGGAGCAAGGAGGAAACTCGCAGCTGACTGAAGGTGAAGTTTCAGCCCCTGAGATGGAGCATCATTCCAGCTAGACAGCGCTGTCATTCTGCCACAGATGGAAACTTGCTGGCATAAGGGGAACTAAAAACATAAATGCAGACCTTTCTTTTTTTGTTTCTTCTGCTTAGTTTGTTTATAATTTTGAGTCTGAAAGACAGATTCTTCAAAACAAATAATTCTTTTAATTTGAGTCAGTTTATTCAACTGCTTTAATGAATTGCCAAGGATAAAGATGTTTAACACACGTTGATGAATGTGAATGAGCTTTTGATTAGGTTTTGGATYCAGGTCACAGGAGTTGATAAATTAAGGTTATTGTATAGGTCTAGAAAGAGGCAATTTTATGTCTGGTGCTAGCTTATGGTCTGGAGAGGATTCCTGAGAAATGGTTCTGGGTAGGCCTAGTGTTTGGATTAGAGTCAGGGAATGAACTGACAGGGGTCTACGAGCAATATTTTTCTTTGTTATTCAAAATGGCATTACAGTTTTAATTTAGGACCCAACAAGTTCATTCTATCTGCAGCAGCTGCTAACCTATGATTAAGGTTAAGAGGTTAAGGCTAAGATCCATGTTAGAGTTAAAAWTAATGCAGACAAGAGCCAATAAGCAGCTCTAGACTAAGCTGCTTGACTAGTTCTAACAGTGTCCAAAAGTTGGATATAAAATTAGGCCCACTGTCTAGAATGGATGCTCTGTGAGGTTTCAGTTTGTGTTTTACCTGGCAGCTTTTAAGGAGCTTGACCTACATACAATTCAAATATGTTTTACCCTCACAAAAAAAAGAGTTAGTGCCAACAGAAACACCCCAATTAGGTTATTTTAGTTGCCAAGGATTTCAGATTAGAGGAAAGTCAGTTTACTGCTGGGTTTAAATCAGGATTCAGACTTGTGGCTGCAGAACAAGAACTCCCTACAAGAGAAAAGCTTTCAGCAAAGATAAATCAGGCAAGGACATCTTGATTAGGTTCAGTCTCTCTAGCTTATGTTTAATGCTAGAGTTAGAGACTCAGGACAGCAGTGACCTAACTAGTGTTGCGAAAGACTCTGAGAACCACTGGAGCTGGACATGGGCCAGTGCAGAAACTAGGCCCCCAGCTTAGCACTGCTCTCACGATGGACCTCGTAACKGAGTGACGGTTAAACGTAGCATGAAGGCAAGGGCTAGAATTTCATTTGATAGGGGAATGAGGAATTAAGTTTAGGATTAGCAATGCTGTGCTAATTTTTAATTTAATTTTAAAGTGGTAATCAGTGTGGGTTGATACACAGTGCTGAGGCATGGGTGAAAAAATGTTCCTAGTGGAGGTTTAGTCACAACATTCTTGTATTTTCAGCCTCTGGCTGTTCCAAGATCTAGACTAGAGGTAGTGCTGGCATGTTGCCTGGAAGGGCTTATGAATTAATGTTATATGCTAGTCAGCTAGCACAGGGGATCTAAGACAGGAAGAGGCTTCTATGCTTAACATTTGTCCCAGATAGCTAGGGTTTCTGTAAGAGGGGTTCAGCTGGAGTAAATGGGATGATAGGGACTAGTGATAGCAATGGGTTAGAGTTATCCTAATGAAAATAGGGATGAAGGAGTGGTGCTGAGGGGGCCAGGTATGTTCACGCTACTCTGGGCTAGCAACAGTTGCCATTTTATGCATATACCCACTTTTATAACTTCTTCAGGGAACACRGAAGAAAGTGCCCAGCTCTATGACTATATTTATTGTTGGTTTTGAATATGTGATTTTCCCCRTACAAAGGAATGATGAACAGCCTTTTAGTTTTATACTTTTTGCAGATTTAAGTAATGTATTATAAGAGTASATGCTATCTATATTAAAAATAGTGCAGTAGGGGCAGGTTTACACTATGTAGTGTAAACAGGGCAAAAGCTGGAAAGCTAGATTCTCAGTATGGGCACTGCATTTCCCTGTGTGGATGTGTCCAGAGTTAGTGCTAGATGGGTGATGGAGCACACTCYTGCTTCAAATGCAATTTTGAGAAAAAGTTTGAAGATATATCCTCTTCCTATACCTGGAATAGAGAAAAACAACATAATAAAAATAGCCGTAAAAGGAGAGGAATTTTCACTGTAATCCCTTCTCACAATAAACAGATTTATCTTGTTTAATGAGTTAAGTTTGCACCAATAAACAGATGATGAGTTCCCACAAGAATATGTCCCAAGCCAGTCCTATGTAGTCTAAAAATTATCCTAAAAGTGATCTGAAGAATGCCCRGAGTACAGGAATTATCATACAGAACAGATCTACATGAGGTAGTGACCTCTCAGCATTTTGCACTTGTCCTGTGGTCTAAATTCTTTTTGGAAAARAACATTGTATGCCCAAATCATCATTATCAAAACAGATCCCAAGACATTTAAACATCCAGGAGCAGAGTGGCCCAGAGACTATTCTAGTCTACCCCATACAAGAGCTGTCATGGGGGAGAGGTCATAAATGATTTCTTTGATGGTAGCTCGCTCTTTAAGTGTGCTAAGTGGAGTATGCTATTGACACCAGGCTGCATCTAAACTGGGTGCAGATCATCTTTCAAACCCAAACTGAAAGAGAGAAAATTTGCAATTTTTAATCTCTCAAAATTTGCCTTAGCATTCAGAAAATTTTCTTTCAGGCTTTTCTAAAAGGGATGGGATGATACGAGCCAAAAAAGATTTGCTTTCACAGTTTTCAGAAACACCAGCCTATGCTAACTTTAAACCAATATATTAGTCACCAGCACATGCAATACATTTATTAATAAAAGCCTACTTTAAGTTAAAATCTTCTGGGTCTTGGTGTGAWCATAGCTACAGAATTTCATCTGTCCTGTGTCACATTTGGAAGTAAAAACAGATTTTGAAGCACGGAGCTTTCGAGAAATGCATCCATGTGTCCCATACCTACAGAGAGCTTCAGTTTTATTACTGAGYATGTAGATACACGATTTGATGTAAAATTTGCACACTTCAATAAAAATGGATGTAAGCAGAAGGTGATAAATCAAAAGCAATCTTTGTGCTGCCCCATAAAAATGTTTTTTTTACTACTTTTACATGTTTCCAACTCAAGTGCAAACTTCATTCCCATTGCAAATGAACAAAACTATAAATCATAATAATTCTGTTAAACTACACAACTTTTTCACTTTATTCTAGAAGTGACCCCATGAAAAGCAATTATATTTAAATAAAGGCTGAAGGGTTGAAGGTATCCTGAAGTAATTTTTATGATTTCACACTTGGGAAATTGTTGTTTTTCAGCCATTAAGCTTAACAGTTGAATTGGCTAAATAATAGTGAATGCAAGTTCATGAATGTTTTGTAAATACGCAACTTCCTTTTTTGGCCTTTGTTATTTCTTAAAACACACGTTAACAGCAAACCCACAAAAATAGCAGGCGCTTAAGTCTCCARATCATTCATGTTCTGTATTGAAAGGGATCTCAAGGGACTTCAGAGATCAAATAGTCAATCCAAATTACCCTGACAGATGTTTCTCTAACTGATCTTAAAACTTTTTATAGCAGGGTTAGAATATAGCCTTCCTGCGCTTAGGAAACCTGTTGAAATCCTGAATGTATAAATTACTATATTTTGGTTTAAGGTACCAGATGCGGAGGAATTTGAGATCATTTAGATTCTAGATGACTCAGAATAGGTCTGGAAACTAAGAGGCTTTCTTGTAGGTAAAAACAAATTAAATCTTTAATTGACTTCATTTGCAAAACCTGGTATTCCCATGCAGTATGTGACTAAAAATACAAGCTCAGCATTTCTGTTGAGTGTGGTCAGAAAGATCCAGGCTGAATAGTGTGGGGTTCATAAATGCTAGTTTTAGCAATGAGGTTGGGGGAGATCTTCCTGTTTCATGGTCAGCTGCAATTGTTTATAGAAGAAGGCTAAAATTAATTTTTKCAATAATAATTCATGAAACATTGTATGGAATCCATTAGAGAATTCCAGTTTGACTCAGGGCTTTGGATGAGATCTGATTGCTTTAAAAAAATTAAATTTATCTCCTGCAGATTCTGATAAAATTACCTATTTTGTATTATRTATTTCCAATGTTGCATTTCTTGATTGTGCTTACTCTTATATGTCCTCTATATATTCAGCAAACATTGACTAATTCTGGCTTTATTTCAAAACAAAACAAAACCCCAAACCCATCACTCYCCAGGACTCATTTCTAACATGAAGTTTCTAACACTAAGTATGCGCAGAATGCTTGTAATTATTTCTAATCCCAGAGTTTAGAAGTTTGAAGGATTGAAAAAAATACTTTCCACTGTATTTAATATAATTGCATTCTTTCTCATTTGAGATGAAATCTTGTGTACTTTTGATAACACTAYAGTAAAAACTGAAAGTTGTGAAATCAAAATACAGAAATAAATGTTGAGATTTTAGGCATGTTCATGGATAATGCTCCTATTGACACCAGTGGAATTACTCATGTATATAATTTTTGGCTATTAAGTATCAGTGTGGCTGGTAACTGCAATGCTGCAGAAGTTCATACACATGATCATTACAAAATAGGCCCTATGACAACTACTTCCCCAAAATCAAGCTTTTTAGAGCCTATTTTCTGCACTTCATTCTGGTGCAAAGCCTGATTCAGATGATGTGAAAATATTCTCTTCTAACACTTGACCTTTTTTTTCCTTACCTCATTGCCAACCATGAGGCCCTGAGTGCAGAGATCCCTCTGAATGATTTTGTGGCATTTGGCCTGTCGTGGGTTTTTTTACAATGCGTTAAGATGATGGCATGGCTTATAGTAATGGCTTCAGTTTTTCCTTAGCCACACACAAAACTGGTATTTTTCATAACGTTCAAGGGAGTTAGACAGTCAAATCCCAAATGGATGCTGGACTGCTCAGCTACTTTGAAAAATCTAAAAGGTTTATAGTCTGCTTTGTTTTAGTAAATAAATTTGGTTGTCGTCTTCAGTGAAATATTTAGGAATAAACTGAAACTCCTATCCTGAATGGATCTAAATAATATACAAGTCTGGCAGGAGCACTCTTGAAATAATGTACATCTTTTTTCCATAGCTCCTCCTTTTGTAAACTAAGGATCCAAGCAGCCAGGAACTAAAGTCAATGGAAAGTGAAGCTGCTGAGTAACTATAAACAAAGTCTCACAGCTTAATGAGATATTCATAGAAATGTATCCAAAAATGCACTTTTTGACTGCGTAACGTCTCAATGCTTGATCACTGATACAGACTCTAAATGCAACTGCAATACAACTTAGARTAAAAGGATATATATATTAGCCAAAGTTGTTTTACAGTCTCTGACCTCACAGATATGCAGCAGAAGTGATTATAATGTACTGAGTCTTCAGCTTCAAAGGCATAGGTATTAACAACTATGCATGAGCATTACTTCCAAAGCAAAACTATAGCATAACATGAGTCAATGTTTGTATTAGGTTTCACTTGTTTTTTATAATACCTACATAAGCAGTAGGATATAGTCATGTCAATGTSTGTGCTTTGTTGATCTTTTCTGAAAGTATTATATTATTCCTCTAGTCTCAGTGCAGAGCATTTCCATGGGTTAACTGACTAGAAAGCTTTTTAAATTAAATATTAAAACAGTATTTTTTCTGCTTAATTAAAATTTAAAAATCACATTATAAAAGTATTTATAAATGTTACTGTTTCTGAGAATGTAAGTTACACATTCTGAATCCTTTTCCATCTTCACCAAGTATTTATGTAAGTGTTCCACTTAGTAAGCAGCGATTTTCAAGCCTTGATTTTAAAAGATGGCTTTTGTCATCTGTTATATTTAATAWTTTTTTAACAAAATATGTCTTCAAATGCTTGATTGTTTTAATGGAATAAAGCTAGTTTCAAAATACTCCAGAGTCTTAGCCCTGCAGAAATCAGTCTGAATGATACATTATGTCTCAACAATTCAAACCCATTTCCTCACAAATTATTAGATGGTGCATCTTCAAATGGACATAACCACTGTATTTGGGTAGAGGAAACTTACTATTTACTTCCTTTCATTTGACTGATCTTATTCTCACATTCACTGAAAGGCTGAAGCGACATAAAGAAAAACTCATGAAAGTAGTCACCTCTGCTGTGCAGGGGACTACTAAGACACATTTGTGCATGGAAACAAAACCTGAAGAACAGGTAAAAAATATTCTGATAGTAAAGTGGATAATATATTGTCTTTCTTCACTTTACAATTCTTTACTATGTAGGTGCCAAAGTATTCTGAGAGGACAATTTCAGGGAGATGAGAGGCAATGTGGGTGGGAGAGCTACAAGACGCCAGCTTCTCCCACCCTCTCTTGGCTTCTGCGGCAAGGTAGTCAGCTGCAAATCCAACTCATGCATAGAAGAAAAAAAAAAAGTACATTTATCTAGGCCCAGGTCAACTGAAAATGTTATGTTGCTTTCTGTTGTACTTTGGGAAACTTGACGATTTGACTTTGACTTAATAGCCCCCCTGTCTGACCAAACTCTGTGCACACCTGTTACGACTCAGCTAACTTAGGATACCAAAACTGTAAAGGTTATCCAAGCATTCTGTGTCCCACTGGAGTACTGAAGTTGCTAAAGGTGAGCAGTACAGCTTTGATACAGTTCAGACAGCAAAACCTTTACTATTGCATGAAATAGTAAGGAATCAGCTATATCTATTATTTCCTTTGAAAGTTACAGCTCTAACACTTAAGCTTACACAACAGTATAAGGTATGGTGTTTGCAGACCCCTTGGGGAAAAAAAAAAGGATTTCATTTAGGGCATATATAAATGGCAGGCAGGCGCAGGCTATCTGGGAATCTGAACACAATGCCCGAAGCCATTCCATCTGGTATGAACAGCCAGCTTGGTGATGGTGAGGGTGCAGCACATCTTTTCCATCGTGTCCAAAGGCTCACACCCAGGATGTCAGGGAGACGTGCTGAACACCCTCCTAAGCTGAGGGGGTTCAAACAAATAACATGACATTCTTTTTACCTCTCCTGTTGCACAGTGGCATCATTGCAAGATCTGGAGGAGCAGACAGCCTCAAAGATGTCTTCTGTATTTTGTGCAAAGATTTTCTTATTAACATGACATATGCATGAAATTAGCCCTGGAGCTGAAGCCTCTTCCTTTGAGCAGACTCATTAAAGGGTTTCTGTCATACTTTGCTTTACCTCTAACAACCCATAGATCTTGCATCTCTCTCTGAAGAATTGATATATATTCAATGAAAAAGCTAAGACACCTGCCTACCCTTTAGCTTATCCATTTGCATAATCTTTTTCTGCTACTGAACTTTTCCTAAGTATTACAGGTTTTACTTCTCACAACTTCTTCCAGATAGCTGTTTTTAGAAAATATGCAATGAGAGTAATTGATACCCTCCAAAGAATTAATTTCAGACTTCAATAAGATCACTGCTATTTGAGGCTGTATAGAACATGAATTTTAATATGCCCTAGCAAAAACAGGTATCCTGCCCAATGTCCATGGAAATGAGTACGATCTTGAGAATCTGCCTAGCACATTTTGTGTTGGAAGAATCACAGAAACTCATTGAGGAGGGAGCTATGTTAGAAAGAAGACCCACAAAACAAATAAAATGGATAAGAAGGTGAAGGAGTCAGCTTTCAGAAAACAAGAATGTAATTCTATAATTCTGCTCTGTGGAGCTCAGAGTAAAACTTTGTCACCCCTCTCTGGAAAGATCTAAGAGGAACACAAAAAGGGGCAGAAGAGAAAGAATTCCGTTTACAGCTCTAGCAAAGAAACGTACTAGTTCATTTGGTATTAATCTTGGAGAGTTGGAGTTCAAAGCAAGAAAAAAGGTCAGTTTTACAGTTCACCCCTTTTATTTTAGTCCTCTAAAATACATAGTAAGGATGTAGAAGGAGGGTGCACGTGTGCCATTATATACAGTAATCTAAATATACTGAATTGGACTATCACTGTTCAAAAATGTAAGTTTAGGAGTACAGAACAAAACCCAAAGAATTAATTTCAGTGCGCTGAAATCATAAGAAAGTGACATATACATATCTGAAAGCAAAAAGAGTTTAGGTATCATTTAATGTATTTGTTTTCTATTTCTCTTCTGTTTTGCGTGTTTATGGAGGGATGTCCTGTTCTGCAGTTAATCTTTACTAGTGAATCACTGTTCTTCAACATCTTTCTTTAATAACAGATATAGCACTGTATGTTTAACAGCTGATGTAGGAACCTTGGATGCTAGAGGCATGAGCATTGCTCAATGGATACTTCCAGTGTGGGTTTGATTCTGTTTCTCCATGCTGACTCAACAACCCATCAAACAAAACATTTCATTATGTAGGCTCCGTGGGACATGTGGGAGACAGAATACAGAGCATGAAAGGGTAGGAACACTCCACTATTATTTTCTTATTATTTTGTAGTTAAAGAACTTTTGGCAAATGATGGTATATGCTGTTGCAAGGCAGATGCTATAAACTGGGTCAGTTTGATATACATGGCTGCCAAGGAGCTGTTTAAATACATTTTCCCTGTTTCCAGCAAAAATAAAAAGATGATAGAAGTAAAGACATCCTGAAGTAATTATGTCATTTGGAAAGAAGACATGGTACGGATTTTTAAAACATATGTGCAAAAAAGAAAATGAAGGACAAATTGAACAAATTTCTTTTTTGAAAACCATATGGAAAAGAATTAATTAATTGACAAGAACCTAAGTCTGTTGTCAGTTATCTACCCAGAGACTACTTCACTTCACTTTGAAATCGAAATCATATCCTCACAGGGTCACTAACAAGTGAGAGGTAGGAACTGCTCTCTTTATTTTGGACACAATTTTCAATTTCTGCTTAAGGAAAAATAAGGTTTGCAATGGCCAATATGTTACAAATTAGGAATGAGGTACAAGAGCAGAGCATTGAAAAGAAAGTTAGCTAATCAGTTAAGCTATTACTACAGAGCATTTATTCAGTGTCTGAGATATACTTTCAAATCACCAGAATGTGCCATGAAAAAATCAAATTGTACTTTAAAAAAGATATAGTCTTTTTAAAAAATAAAACACAATAAAAGGCAAACAGTTTGTTTGACTGGAGCAATAGGTTCCTGTTCACTGTGATTTCAATTCTGAAACAATTATTTTCATGACTTCCTTTCTCAGATCCATCAGTAAAGGCTCTGGGATTCATTGTAGAGACATACTGTATACTACTGATCACTGATATGTTATAATGCTTTTTAGTACTAGTGTTTCACAGCTATCCAGATGACATAGCCAGGGTAAAGCGCTGATTTTTAGCCTATGTATCAGAAAACATGTGCCTTTACCAGTCAGCAATAACTTATGCCTCTCTTTTACTGCCATCTAATGAATCACTTTCCATACCATTAATTCCAGATTATTATATAATTGTGATATTACAAACCCCAAATTTGTAATGAGGGCATTGACATGAGGGCATTCTGCATTCCTTCCTGAATAAACCAAAAAAAAAATTTTTTTGAGATCTCAGAATACTTCCCTCTGAACTTACTGTGTTTCCTCTGCAGAGTAACTTCTCATATACTATATTAAAGACCTCAGTCTTCTCTACTACCATGTAAGACATACATATTCTCATTGCATAATAAAGTCTTAGGCAGTTACATGAAAGCTGTAGCACCAGAACATACCATTCCATATTACTTTGCAAACAATGATCAGTCCATAGATAGAAGGAAAGTCTTACAGTGCAAAAACCATAATTTAAGGTCACTTTGTAATGGGCTGGACTGGAAGACTCTGCCTATGATTAAGTAAGTCCTAAATGACTAAATAAGTCCTTTCCATCTCTAATGCCTCCAGTAAAACCTCTGCCCTAAAATAATAAATAAATATCCATACAGAGACAAAAAAAAGAGAAAAAGATGTTTCCTCTAGAAAGAACTCAAGGGCCTTCAGGGAAGAATATCTGAAAATGGAAATGAATTAAGTTGTGGTTTAGATGGAATAAAAATTGTTATGGAGACAATGGAGACAATCAAAATCCCATAAATGAATTTAATGCCCATCCCCCCATAAAGTTAAGGGAGATTAGCTAGTTGCGTAATTTGGAAACACTTCCTAGGCACCTCTTTAAAGACCATGTATCTTTAAGAATGTGCTCCTCTACTATCAGGCCCCAAACTGAGGAGACTTGTACCATTTTGTTGCAAAGCACTTGATGTGTTTTAAGGATTTTCAGAAGAGTTGTATCAAAAAATTCCTAAACTCATTTTCTAACATGCTGCGTTTGTCAGGCTGCTTTTCTGAGGCCCATAGAACAGATTATTTCATAGTGAGTATAGTTGTTTCGAGCTGATGGAAGTGTTAAGTATTAAAATGAATGTGACCAGTTAGCACTCTCCTCCATGAAGAAGGAATATTTCCGATCTGATTCGCTTTGCATTCCTATTGGTTTTATGCAACTACATCTGAAAATTAGCCAACTTCCTACACTTTCCTTGCTATTCCTTTTTTTGGTGTAGAAAGTGTTTTTTTAAAAAACAAACAAACAAACTATGCAATGCTTTATTACTTCTGGCATCTTGCATATTTAACCATCTTCTAACACAGCTTACTACCCTGGTTTATGCTTAGAACTTGCAGTGGCACAGGGTTTCAGTGTCAAATAATCCACTTACTTGCACTCGTACTGAAATCATGTTATGCTCAGGATCTTTCCACATATTTTAAGCCACACAGTTCTTTGAAAGCAAGCGGGTCTCATAATTGAACATCTCCTTTTTGAACTTTCTTTTGACCGTCCCTCTCCACCCAAAGCAAGTTAGAAGCAAAATTGGGTAGATGTAGAAAGTAAGAAAACTGCAAAAATACCTACAAGTTAGGAAAAGTCTAACAGAAAAGTTTCACAGATTTTTAAAAGAGGTCTCTGAAGTTGAATGGTTGAGCTGCTAGTAAGGGTGGAGGAAGGAARTAGGAGTTTAGGAACAAAAGATGTATATACTCTTTTCCATAGGCTTGGCTTCCAGCTCTGATTTTTCGCATAAGCTCTGCACAATGAGGAATGTTTTTGCTCAGGACTTGCATCCTGGTTATTTATTACATCCCGGCAGCAAGATGTGCTGTGCCAAGATCTCCACTGGAGCTCTGGCCCAGTATTCCAAAATTAAGCAAGTAAGTGGATACAAGTCAAGTTAAGGTTTTTCAGAGTTCAAAAGTGAGTTAAGTTGTCCTGTAGATGTTGAATTGGGCCACGTTGTCCTGCTTTCAGTAATTACTGAAATGAAATACAACGCAATACTTACGACCTGACCCACACAACCATTTTTGTGTTCTTGCTATTCAAGCCTCTGAGCTCCAGAGCTCAGAGCTCTGGGCTTCTCTTGTGTTCTCTCGTATTTAACACTCTTATTTTGAATTTCTCTGTGTTTCACACTGACAAGAACCACAGGCTCACTTGGCCTAAGAAAGCATTAAAATGTTCTTGTGTTTTGTTTTATATCTAAGGTAAGGTTTGCTTTGAGCACAAGTGGTAAAATACAAAAGATGCTTCTAGTAATTTTTCTGACAAAAAAGAGCAAGCAACAGGCCTGTCAGAAAGAACATGTGACCAAATCAGCTCTGAAATTACAAGTAAACTATCCAAAGCATATGATTAACAATACTTTGCATTTATTGTCTCCTTCCTATTCCATTGTGGGAAAGAAAAACTGGCAGAGTATGAAGCTAGAGTTGAGCAAATTTTTTGAATTTTATTTTATTATTTTATTTTAAACAACTAAAAATGTTCCTATCATTGTGAGACTATCTTATGAAATTATTCATAAATTCTCCTTCCAATATGGGGATTTGAACAGACATTTCCTATTACCCAGTGAAGAGGCTTGCTATTAGGCCTTGAGTTTCAGGATTGAGAGAGCCCCTTTCTTCTTTCTTTTGACGTTGTACTTATAAGTAAGTTTTCACAAGAGTAGGGACAAGAATTCAGTGGACTCAGTTACTAAATGCATAAGGTAGCTACCACTGTATTCAGTCATTACCAGTTTGTCTTAATGACTTCTTCATTGTAGCAGGCAAAATGGGACAGCTACAGAGGGAGAAATGAGAAATGTTCCTTTCAAAACAGYGTGCAGCAGATTGGTTATACTGTGCTACCAAGTCCTGAATAATCAGCTGTACCAGAGACCTAAGCCATAAATGTCACTTGTCTGTAAGTGAAAGTATTTGCTCACTCGCCTCTTCTAGCTATCCAAAGAGGATAGAAAGGCAGGCAACATTATGAAAAACATACATCAACTAAAGTTAGATTAACTTTTCAGGCAACATCCATAGCTAGCATTCATACAATGCAGAATAACAACAAAAAAGAAAATGGAGTAAATTATTCTGAATCCAATTGGGAGAAATGAATTTACCAGACAATTTCCAAAGCAGGCAGACAACCTTTAGCAGTGCTGAACTTAACACAAGGAACTTGAGTCACACACCTTTACTCCAGAACATTGTATCAGTATAACCAGGAGTTCTAAAATTCCTAGCTAAAAATATTGTTGTAAACTTTATTCTCCAACTTGAAGTTTTAAACATGGATATAATTATGGTGGCTTTGCTAATGACTGTATGGCCTTCTCATGTATATTTTAAAAACAGTTAGTTATTAAAATAATTTTACTTTGCCCTGCTTTTTAAGATAGAAAATTAAGACTGGTATAGAACATAAATGCAAACTTAAATCTGATTTTGGATTGTATGTCTCTTGAGTCTGGCTAAAATGAAGAAATAATCAAGGCTGTCACTCCTTCTGTTCTTTTCTATTTTTTCTGTCACTTACAACAATTCTAGGCTCCAATGATTTTTTGGATGAGTTGGTTTCAAAGTTACATTTACTGCTTGGATTTACATTTCATGGGTTTGACCCAAAGCAGTGAGGATTTTCAGATTCTGTTTTGAGCAGAAACTTGCTGAGCAGAAGTACCGGGGCTGGGCTGCAACAGTGTGAATTTCATCCTTCTATTTACTGCAGTGATTTTTGAGTCAAACTTGGCTGTCATTCACCACTTTATTTCCCCTCSCTCCTTTACTTCTTCCCATGACAGAAAGGAGAAATGCTTGTAACTAGAGCCCTAGAGTCAGTCGACATAAACTGTTTATATTATTCTTCTATTACAAAAAAATGCTTTATGTTTGTGTGTGCGCCCTATTTATTTGTTCCGTGTCTCTTCACAAAATCGTTGCTTTATGCAAGCTTATGTTGTTAGTCCTTCGACTCAAGCAGCTCTACTAGTCTAGCACAAGAAATAAAGTCAGGCTTCTTGATGTAMAAGAATTAGCCATGTCTTCACTTCTTCCTGGCTAGACCAGTGAAATAAATTCTTTACTGTGGTATTCCTTGGTACTTCTGCACTGATGCCAGTATCTGTGGAAGACATAAATACTTTTCATTTATAACTGGTTTATTTAATCAAGGAATGTATAAATATTTTTTTCTTGATTTTAAGTCTAGATGTAAAAAAAAAAGAAAAAAAAAGAATTTGCTTTAGAGTTCTGTGTTGGTCTGAAATGCTGAATGTTTCCTGGAAGACACAAATTGTTTTTGATTCTCAGCTCCTTCCTCGCCTCAAATGATGTCAGTATGTCTTGGAGGAAGAATCCCAATGCTTCACAAATTAAAAGTAGGTGAGGAACAATTTTTATGGAAGCTACAGCTTAAAGCTTTTATGCATCTAACTATGCAGAGTAGCACAGGTGGAAAATAGATGTAAAGTTAATTACTGAGGCTAAAATGTATCTGAGTTTATGGAGATAAATATGCAAAGGGAAAAAGAAGAAGGATAAGTAGGTTTTGTACAGCAGAAAGATGCTGAGATTTTGAAAACAGCACGCTCAAACTGACAGGATGGGCAGAAATGGTGTTTCCCCTCTTCACTGTATCTTAACCTTCCTCCATAAAAGGGCTGAAAAAATGGAAAGGCAACAAGGCAGAAAATAAGGCAGTCAACATAAAATTCTCTATAAAATGACAGACCATCTATRTGACCAACACACTGTCAGTCAAAAAGGCAAAGATTTATATCCTTCATTAAGTAATAAATTGCTCTTTGGTACATCATACCAAATTATAGCATTTCTCACTCATACTAATTTTTTTTTATAGTGTGGCATAACAGAAGTCCCAAATCAACAACTATTTACCACACTTTTATTTATGATGTTCCCAGGGACTTGAAGTTTTCTCTACTCCTAAAAGGCAAATGCTACTGTAAATCTGACTAGCAGAGACAGGTTATTTTAAAACTACCTACTCTGCACCTCAGTATTGCCACTCTGATAYATAATCAGAATCATCCTTGGTGATTTTAAGATGTGAAATATTCTTCCCTTCTTTTCTACTCCTATTCATCCGATGAAACAAAGCTAAGTATCTAGCATATAAAAAGACCCCTTTTCCTCCCAAGAATTCCAGAGCAGAGAGGCCCCAACCACAGAAATGCCCTTTCGTGGACCAAGGCAAGCCAAAGGAGGGAGGCCATTTCACAGACAGAGTTTCAGAGACCTGKGGAGCGTTCCTGCTAAAATGGTAGCATCTAACGAGGGAGAAGTGGGAAAGGGCTGCAGCACACAGGCCTGTGGGCACCGGCCTCTGTCCTGCCTGCCCGCACGGGGCTGCACAGCTAAAGGCTGGTGGGATGGCTTGGCCTAGCCCCTCTTGAGATTGTCCACACCAGCATTTCCTCTACAGTGGGATAAAACCTGCACCGTGCAGGTGGCACACGTTTTTGTTAGGGTTACAGCAGGGCTCCCTGAGGAGGCAGGGTGGGGAGCAGCCGTTAGGGGCGGGGTGGGGTGGGGCGGAGCAGCCGTTAGGGGCGGGGCAGAGCCGTTAGGGGCAGGGCGCAGCCGTTAAGGGACTGCTGTTGCACCAGTAGGGCTTGCAGCTGTCCCTCTCTTCTCTTAATGGCTGTATGAAATAGTTAAAATTGCACTTTGAAACTAAGTATTGTGTGCCACTTGGCCAACCTTTTTTTTTTTTTCCTCTCATTCTACTTTCTCTCGCTAATAAAATGCAGGCTGGTTAACTTATGGTTCCTCATGCAGTGAAGAAAGCTTGTCACCCCAAAGTTTAGTTCATTTTTTCCCCCAGATCTCTGAGTAGGCCTTCAAGCTGTTGTTCTTTTAATGACCCCTCAAAATGTAAACTCCATCGTGGATGCTGCGTGTTCCACCCTGGCAGAAGAGTTGCCACAGCCTAGAGAAGGTGAATTGGATTCTTCTTTATTCTTGTTAATTAATATACCTGTGTAYGTAAAGTCATTATCTGGCCAAAACAGATGAAGGAAAAAAGCAGTGGATGAGACTGGTGGTTAGATAGTAAGTCTAACAAATGAGTATCAGGTGTCCTAAAATGATGTCCTAAAATGTACTGCCTTGTATTTGCTCTTGAGGAATTGGCTTGCGTAGAGGTCACTGTCTTTCAGTGAGTACCTTGCCTGTGTGGGAGGCAGCMGCTCCTGCTGTGTTGCCCTCTGTGCAGCCTCCCTTGTGTGAGGTAGCCTTTTCCACAGAAGCAGGAGTAGTCCRGGAAGAATGGGAACCCCTACCTTGCTCTGAGACTGCTCATCATCACAGAGCTCTAAAGAGGCTGCTCTATCTGAAGGTGCAAGTGAAATAAACYTGTAAAATTAATGTACGGTAAGCAGCTCATGATATTGAGGATAAATGACAGTTTTCTTATGTGGGTAAGGTGCTGAAAAGCCTTGCTAGTTTGCAGCTTGCTTCAAAATAAGAGAGTCAGCATTTTTTCTCTCCAGGTTCGGTTAGGAGCACTACAGTTAATCAGCAGTATTCTAGTATACCTAATTGGCCTCAGCATTACTCATGTTATTAAATTTTAATTTTACTTTCTACAGAAGGGAAAGGGGCCACCATCCCTGAAAATGGCCAACTCTTTTTTTTGTTTGTTTGTTTGTTTTTTGTTTTTGTTTTTTGGGGGTTTTTTTGCCTTTGTGCTGAGAAAGGTGAGGAAGAAGAGCTCTGGGAATGGGTAAGATATCTCCCTTTCCCCAGATTCTCATGACATTGAGTGGGAGTGACATTGTTGCGCAGAAAGCAGTAGGAGCAGCTGGGAATTCAGATACATATGTAAAGTGTGTTTGCTTCTGTTGTTATTAGAGTTGAAATAGGTTTTTAGGAAGGAATTGGCAGCCAGAGAGTCAGGGAAACCTTTCAAATACTTTATAATACTGGCATGTGTGGAGGCATTTTGCAACTTGATCTATTTCTGAACCATTAATTCCAGAAATCACAGTATTRGCCAGCAATGTGGCGTCTCTCTAAGCAGTGCTTCTAAGAGTAATGCAGAAAACATCACAGTGTAGTGGCATTGCAGAATACTACTTGGCAACCTGTAGCATCAATTCTGAGATGTCAGCCTATATTTATCAGAGAACAATATCCAAAAACAGACTGAAGGTTTTAATATTACTACTCGAAGCACACCCCCATTCAACGATACTTCCAGCCTCCAAATGCAATATTTGGGAAGAAGCTTTCTGGATCATCTCCTKAAGACAATAAAAATACTTTTCCTAACATTTTCTAGGCCAGCTTGTTCAATTGACCCTGAGCAGATTTCCAGAAAAATGATATTTCTTCCTGGACGTACACTTGCAATATTTCCTTGCTCAGAAGGAAATGCTATAGAGATGAAACAGGTGCAAGGTGGAATGTGTTGCAGAGTTTTGCTTTTACTTTCTTGAATAATGCTCACATAGTAGCAAGGAGGTGAAAAATCTGTCCTTCCTAAAACCCAAATGATGTTTGGTTTGATGATCAACAAGAAAAATGTGAAAAAAATTTGAAAGGGATATAGACAGAAATGCTTCTGTAACTATTAGCCTGCACTTGGATATTGGTGAAGGAATCCCCCACAAGTTTATCATTTGAAGGTCATGAATAGCTAGTAAACTAAACTAAATCTTTTTTGTGAAACATAGTTAATATTAAACTATGAACAAGGAAGGATTTGTCAAGCCACAAGCATTACATAATAATGCTTTTGTTCCCTTTTAAATATAATCAGATTAATTAATGGATTTTGTATCAAATGCCTTGAATATCAGTGGAAGTATCCAGATAAGATGGAATCAGAAATACAGAATGTATTTCAGAAGAACTTCAGGCTAAAGCAGTGCATAATCTATGACATRATACAAGCGGGCACAAAAAGCAGCAATAAAACTACCTAAACAGAATGTAATGATTCAATGTAAACTTTCTGTTTTATTTTAATAGAGTTCTCCTTATTGATTAAAGAATTGAGGGTGGGGTGTTCAGGTGAGCTGATGCTCTGCTGAAATACAGGTGTTCCTTTTCTACCCTATCACTACTTCTTGACAGAGCCARAGGGATGCCTAATTTTCTGAGGGAAGTTTAGGGCCCCGGAGAAACATAATTATGGAGTTTGGAGGAAACACTTTATTCTATTTTCAGTAAAAGTGCAGCAGAACTGAAGTCTTTGGGAAACAGTGAAAAGGGGAATACATTACTGCGGTAAAACATACTGAAGTCTCATCTCTTACTTCTCTTGTAAGGATTAATAATGAGTSAGCCTATGCTATCATGTTAGAAATAAGTACTTTTTTCCCCCTAATTTTTTTAAGAAGGTTGCCATACTTTTGTTGCTTCCTAAATAACATGAAATTTTCYGGTTAGCTATGTGCAAATGATACATGCTTCCTTGTAATTTCTTCAATTTAGCAGCTATAGCAGCTTTATGAAACAAGAGTTTAGGAAGGCAGGGAATGACCGTTGGCACTGCAACAGGAAAACCAGGAATTAGACTGGTGGGGAAGAGGGAAAGGCATGTTTTCTGTAAAACCAAGAAAGATAATCAATGTGTTTGAAGAAGTGAGCTGTGCCTGTAAAAATATTCTAGTAGGCAAGGTAGTTATTCAAGTAACCCATTTTAAGAGCAAGAGTTAGTAAAGTAATGAAATGTTTTGTTAGCTTTATTGTTGCTATTCAGGAGTCTATGCATAATATTCCATGGAGTGGTGTAGGTGAACTGGTTACTCTGCCATATCAGTGTAGCCGTATCAGTGATTGATATTTTTTAAACCTTTTGATAATGATTTATGTCATGACATTTCACCTTAACATAGAAGAGAAAATGGAAAAATGTAAGGGAAAGTATTCAAATATTCTGTTATCTATGTTATGTCTTTTTTGATTATTATTCTGTGTATCACCATAGTTATGGTAGAAATAAAGAAAAAATAATTCACTTTCTAGTAATAAATTTCATAGCTATAGCAAGTTTAAACAAAAACAACAAAAYCCCTGACTGAACCTTTAAAGGATGCTTTGCTTGATCAATTGAAAGAGTATTCTCCCTGTAGGTATAGTCAGTGAGAAATCTGCAGCTGGTAGAGGGTATTGCTCAGATCTTCTCAGATTTAGCTATAGTTCTTTCAAGGAAAATACAATGGAGAGTGCAGTATGCTCTGTAACAATGCACAGCTGGAAAGGGGAAGTATCTATTATGGTGAATTTGTCATAGTGTTTTATAGAAATCATAGTTTAACTTCCTTCCTAGAGATAGAAAATTTATTCAGTAAATAGGGACACAATTTCCTGCCCACCTTCCGGGGAACATTCCTTGAAATGAGGCTGAGTCACACTGAATATTTGAGATGTTTCTGAGAAATCATGCAGATGCTTTACACAGTATTTAAGTGTTACAGAGACRGAAGGGAAAAAAGTGTTAAGGTGATATGCTGTGCTTTCTCCTGTTTACTTGTAAATGTGCTAAAACATGTCAATGTTATGTGGTAGCTAAGATGTCCTTCAATCTTTACGCTCAACACTATGACCTCTTCAGATTTGTGTAATCTATAGCAAGAGGCAATACCTGGAAAGGAGATTTATGGAGAATATTGCAGAGAAAATAGCATTTGTAGTTCAGTATGCATCAATCAATCTTATGTGCCTAACTCCTCTCACATCTTGTATGGGTGTTGTCCAGCTTCAGCCTGTAATCTGTACTTCTGGCACCTTAGACTTAGGCGTTATGGTCCTGAAAATTACCACCAATTCAAAAGAGACTTGAACAGAAGTGTAGACTACTGACTTTTAATACATTGTCTCAAAAATTAATCAGACCCTGGACACCTTTGAAGTGTTTGAGGGGGAGAATTACCATAAAATCCATGTATTATTCTTAAAATAAGCAGAAGAGTCTAGGGTTGTTGAATTTGAGGAAGTTGTTTTCTATAACAATATCACATTGTTTCCAGAAAGTTAAACAACTGAAATAATTTATTTGAAAATAAGTTGGTAGAACCTATCTTACTGAGAAAACTTACTATATTTTCAAACCAAAACCTTTCTAAGTGACTGAGATATGTAAGTTTATTTTTGCTTCTTATTGTTCCAATATGATATATTTAGCAAGTTAAAGAGCATTGATATTATTTACATTACCATTGGCAGAAAGGAAATATTTTTTGTTAATGAATATAAAGAAAATCAAGCATAGATTAATCATCACTGATGAGTCTTTAAAGAATTTCCATCACTAAAATAAATTCTTACTTAATTTTAGTTTTGTTGCTATGGCAGTTAATCTTTCATTATAAAGTTTTTCAACTAGCTATCTTTCTCCGTAAATAACACTTTCAGTATTAAAGCTGATCTTCTTTCTGGATTTTAGAAAGACAGTACTGTCTTTTAGAAAATTTTCTTTGTAAATTTAATTTTCTGTTTCTATAGTGTAGCTGCCTTCTTAACTGTAAGTTTGAGGCTCCCTTAGCATTTAAAATTCTGATTTGGTTTGAATTTCTGCTCTATTTTTGCTTTGACTCAAGTACTCATACACAGATAAATAAATATGCTCTGTGTATGAGACAGACATATAAATGAGATACTGCAAAAGCAATGTGGGGTAGTTGTAGTCTTCAGTCTGAGGGGAGACTCCTTTTTCTTACAGAGTACAGGTGTCTAGCCTCTTTCTTCCTCTGAACTGTTTCTGATGCTACATTAGTTTTGTGCTTAGTATGGTAGGGAAGCAAAGGTCAATATCATGCTCGCTTCTTACCTTTGTTTTTATTACAGGACTGCAGTTTTTGCTTAGACCRCAAATACTTTATAGCTAGTCTTGAAGAAAATCAGTTGAAGCACAGCAATTTAGCAGCTGGATGCAGRGTCCCATTCATTCAACAGAATGATCAGGTAAGCCTAGATGTTGACTTAGGCTTGAATAACTTCTGTGTACATTAACATGCAATTTAAGTGGAAGCTGTTTTTTGTTATTTTATACTGACTTAACCACACAGATGCAGCTTAAAGTCCACAGACATTTAAAAAATCTTAATGAAGTCAGTTTGAAAATCAGCGGTATTTAAAGTGCTGGTTTAAATACTGYTAGGCTCGAGAGATTTGTGAACTGTCACTGGAGTATGTATAACACTGGCCTACAATAAGCCAATCAGATTTTATTTGCTTTTTCATATTTAAGATATGATGTGTATGTAATGAGTGTTCTGAGAGCAATTTAGTAATCCAATCCTAAATTGAAACTTCATTACACATAATTTTTATAGCTAATCTGCATATAATGTTTGAACAAACTGTCGACTTTTCATTTGTTAAGAATACAAAGGTAAAAGTATAAACATTTTAAAAGAACATCTATGGAAAGCTTTAATTTACATATCATTTTTTCAT
Organism: Rhea americana; assembly: GCF_003343005.1. Classification (NCBI taxonomy): domain Eukaryota; kingdom Metazoa; phylum Chordata; class Aves; order Rheiformes; family Rheidae; genus Rhea; species Rhea americana. The sequence continues at coordinate 1,282,126 of NW_028185261.1, read as the reverse complement.
TCAATAAAAAAGAAAAATATATTCACTTTTTTATAGCTATTCTTTCTTAGGCTTTTTTCTAAAGCCAAATTAAAACATTCTTTTTTCAGAAATCATCAGTGTGTGCTGAGTTAATATGCCAAAAAGGTCATGAAGGCCAATCAATAGCTGTTCTGAAGTATCCATTAAAAATTGCTGATACAGTTAGTGTTATAACTGCTGAATTTTCTACATAAAATGAGATCAAAGGTAATTTGCATAATGCTCCTCTTCATTTTCTAGTTCAGAAACATTTATAGTCCTAGTGAGAGCCTTAACTAATCCCGGTCACTAGAAAACAACACATTCATGCTGAATATTAAATATTATCAACTACTTATCATACTGTTAGGAAGAAGAAAGGGTTTATGCAGGGTTTATATTTTCTCATTGAGAAATCAAATTCACTGTTTAAGTCTTTCGTGTCACTGAAAATCCTTATTAGCTTTTGCTGAAATGTGACAGATACAGAGAAGAATCAGAGCAGTCTTGGTGTAAAAGTGATGTTTCTGACATAAAAAGAGCTTCTGGCTTAGGAAAGAGAAAAAATATTTAAGTATTTGACTCTCAGACAGAAAAGGTTAATATTCCAGGACTTAATTTATATCTGAGTTTCAGTGGAATTGATAATAAGCTCATGAACTTTGTAATGGAGGGTTTATAACTTGTGTCATTTTGGGGAAAGCACAAGGAGAGAAATGTGACTTAAAAACAATTTTTTGCTGTTTCTGTATTGTAACAACAGAGCAATTTTTTCCAATTCCCTTTTAAGTTTAGCATGCTCTCTATCTTAAATCTGGCCATATTCACTGACTGACACACAGGGACTTAGTGCCAAGCTCCTGAAAAAACATCATTTTTTTTTATGCAGGTATGTGGAATACAGTCTCTTCTCTCCACTGCTGTGCATGTCACAGTCCAGAAGTGCCAGCAAAATGGGTTATAATTCCTACTGTTTCTATGTCTGGGCAGAAGGCTTGAAGACACAATCAAACCTTTATAATATCTTAGTAGCAAAGTACCCTGGTGTCTTTTCAAGTCTTGAAATACTCTGGTTTGGGCCATCTTTCTTCTCTAATTTGAAAGATAAACTACTCTTGTAATTAAAAAAAAAATGAAAAGAAAAAAGATGCTATGTAATACCCATCTGCAGTACCCATTCCTTGGCTTAAAATGGGAGAATAGGCTAATCTGCAAGTTTGACTGCAATTTTATTTGTCCCTAGTGATTTCAGCTTTTGAAGCATGATTTTTGTCAGGAGAAGACATCATTTGCTGAATCAGTTTCTAGTGCCATATGTATATTGAATATTATCCAAATGAGCAGCATTATTATATATATGCRATTTGTAGAAAAAGAAGGCTATCACATTTAAAAGGAAAGGAGAACAGTAATTTTTCCATAATAAATTCATGAATTAATTAAAATTAAATAGCATTTTGCCTTTCTAAATAAAGGAGCATCATCACCATCACATTTCTGTTTTTTACCATCTGTACTTGTACGCACACCTGTTTGTTAGAAGAGAATGATAAAGTATCAGATAGGAAAGAATTCATTTTAAAATAACATTGTGTATGTTAGAAGTGTATTGGAAAGGGTTTTAAGGTGCCAAAATCAAGGGTTAAAATTACAGGTGATATWTGCCTTTCCCACTCTCATTTCTTTCTTTCTGCATATACATTATAGCGTAGTCTCTGTTTACAACATTGTATACTCAATCTGTTTCATTCAGTTTAGAGGATGGAGACTGCTCATTAAAAAACAATTTCCAATATATGACCTGTGCTTTGTTCACAATGATCTTGTCAGATACTACTTAAAATACAGAATTACTAAATTCTTTGGGGACTGTCTCCTTTGAAGTCAGTGAAAGGTGGCAGTATTATCCAGACTTCCACAGATGTAGAACTAAACAGTTTAACATTAAAATCCCCTAATTATCCTCTATGTAAATTTTTTTCAAAGTATAGATTTGCATTTTTCAAAATATAGCTTCCTGCAATTTCAGTTCAGCTGTGGCTTGCCAGCAGTTCTGCATATTTGACACTGTCGTGGCCAAATTGGACACCTGGAGTAAGAGTGCGAGAACATTAGCAAAGGATGCTAAATATTTGGTGAAAATGAGTTTTCTRTTATTTTTCAGGGCAGCATTGTGCTGCATTATCTGAGACCATCCCTTCTGTTCTTTTTTCATCCAGGAGATAGGAAATCTTCTGCTTCATTCACTAGATGCCTTATAACTTCGGCCAGAAAAGAAGCAAGGGTAGATAAACARATCACACGATCCTTATGGATTTCACAGAACACAGAGTGAAGTACACTAGCAAAATGAACTGTGAGATTTCTAACTACTTGAAGTTTTATTTTGAAGCTGCAGAACGTTTTGTCTGTAATTTCTTCACTGTTCACACTAACTGAAAAGCAGGAATTCCATCATGTGACATCCAGACTGTGCTGAATAAGCCTGTCTCAGAAGCAAAATGGAAATGTCACTCCAGCTTAAGCCACACCTTAAACAGGCTGGACTGAGTTGCCCTCATGTCCCTGACCACTGTACCAGTCTATGCAGAAGTGCCAGCTAAGGTTAGTGCTGGGCTGAGGGGCTCTGCCCTGCTTTCCACTGAACCATGTAGATACAGCAAAAATTACTCAGCCACTGAGAACAAAGAGAGCAGAAAGAGAGCGCCTTTCTACCTCTCCCTAGAAGAAAGGAGATCATTGAGCAGCTGTCTGTTACAAGAATAGAATATGATATCAAACATCACCACAAACTTATAATTTTTATGTACCAACAAAGTGTCTTCTAAGTTTTTCGCACGTGAATTTTTGTAGAGACACAAGACAAAATTACATSATTGATTACATTACAACATTGATTGATTACTCAGACCAGTAGTGACACCCTGACTTTAACTAAATTGTGTGTTAGGTTGATCTGTACAGGAAGTGAATAACATTGACACTTCTGTCTAAAGCAGATAACATTTGTTGTATAAGACAAACATTTCTCGAACAATGCAAACGTAAGCAGAAGTGATTTCACTGTCTRTATTTTAAGTCTTTGTAAGAGTTCTTCCATCTGATTAATATTGAGTGGTCTTTCAAATATTTCTGCGGAGATTCTCTGGAGTATGTAACTAAGGCGTCTGCTACATGGTGAGGGAAGAGTCCTTCCATGCAACTTTATACACTTGGGGACATAGCAAAAATTTCTGAACTGCACATTCACAAAGGCTTCTGATTTCTAAAATGCAAGTACTTTGAGATTCCTATTTAACAGGATTTTCTGCAACTTGCCAAGTTGCTTGGATACAGAAAAACAGCCAGCCACAATCATCCTGAAGGATCCTTGGAATTCAAGGCAGAGTAGCTAATGTGAGAAATCATTCTGCATTTCATAAGATTCACGCAGCTATCTGGCCAGTGCAGGCAGGTGCWGATAAATCTGTAAATCCAGTAGGAGACACAGTGGAAGCACAACTACTTTTGGTAGTTTAGCTTTATGTTCCATTTGAATATCCAACGCATCTCAGACATGCCTGATATGGCCAAAATATCAACACTACTTATGAAGCTCTGACTTCTCAGGAACAGATTTAATAAGGAGCAAAAGGAAATGTTCTTTTTCTTTTTTTCTGATTAAGAGCAGCAAAGGGCAAACAGACTTAATTTTTTTCCAAGTGCTCAGTGTTTCTAAGATCCAGTTTCTGGGTCCTGAGTAGGAAAAAAATTCCCTGCTGCCTATGTGACAGGGTTGTTCTAGAGTGTGACAGAGTGAAAGAAGGAAACAGAGGGAAGAGGTGAAGAAGCAAATCCTTGTGGAAGAAGAGAAAAGGTCAGCCTAGGAAAAACATTACACGGTAGCTTACAAATGAATATGTATTTTGGTGTCAGTGCAAGATCTAAGCCAAAAAACACTGAAGTTAATGGAAAGGCTTCTGTTTGCTTCTCTGTTTAAACAGAGATTTCCGAAAGGAAACACAGTGATTCCTTTAAATCAGCTAACGCATTCTCTCAACAGTGCAATCCCTCATCTGTATATTTTAGGGTTTTGCAAAGTCTGGCTTTGAAAGTAGTAGTATGTAACTTAACTTATTTCTGCTTGTTGAAATGATGCAGATATTTGGGGGAGGGGAGCCTAAGATGGAGGGACAGGAGGAATCTYTGTACCTGCACACAATCACAAGATCTGGTGCAGTAAATAATAGCGTAGGTGTAAATTTAAGTGTACCATAAAAACTTGATTGTCTTTATAATAAAAACCAAAAAGGTGAGAAGCTGGATTAAAGATCATGGATAAAGCATGGGACTGAATTAGACTGTATGTGGAGAGGTAATAGAATGAGTATTAGGAAAGAAAAACAGTTGATACTATGTGTTCATTAACAACTGCATACATTGTTTGAAACTGAACTGGGGGTAAACAGTATCATTATAATGAAATGCAGAAGTGATACTAATTTAGAAAGTTTGGTGTGTCCGGGCARTAACACACTGTGAATTTAATACATAAAAATATGAGCAGAAAAGTAACATGTAATCCCAATTTAATGTATGATAGCTGGGCTATGTGACATTCTGGTACAAATACTTTGCATATAGTAAAATTCAATCATTACAAATTGCTAGAGTGTCTAGGACTATCATTTGATCTCTTATAAATCAGTCAGACTTATAAATCAGTCAGAATTTATAAACTATAAATCAGAAGAATCTGAAAAGGTTTGAGCAAGTCCAGCTTTTGAAGTATCATTTTCCATATCCCAGTAACATGAAATTTCACTTCCTGTCTGCAATACTCTGACGGACATTATAAAAAGAGGTCTTTGCTTATTGCTCTTGCTAGTGAAGAACATGTTGTCCTATGACTTTAATTTCACCAATTCCTTGTTAATTTCTAGATTGATAATACAAAGTTTAGAAACTTCTTATATATAAATCCTTAAATTRATGGATTCCCTCCCTTTCTTCTGAGATCTTATGCTAAATGCAATCATCTGACATGCTTGAGTTGAGTTAGTAAGTATGATCATGTCACAATTTGTGGGAAATAGCTATATTATGAAAAGCAGACTTRCTAAATTCTACAGTTACTCTGGGAAAACCTCCTTTAAGGAAACTTAACATCTCCACGTGTCATTTTTTCCAGTGATATGAAATGGTACACTGAAATCCCTGTAATATCTTGCCAGAGAGAGAACTTCTGAATTTCTACACTAATGTAGGCTTTCACTATCTGCTGTATCTATTCCTTTGATGGATCAGTTGCACTAATATAACACATCTTGTTTTAAACCAATGTGATAATAAAAGAATGAACTGGTAGACTTTCATTTTTAGGAGAATAGTGTAATTTTTGAAATATCTCTGGTCACTCTGTGCAGATCCATACAATGTTTAAACAAGATTTTATTTTGCAAAGTCTTATGATACAGCTGTTTCTCATTTTCAGCTTGCAGATGCAATCTTGCTTACAGGGCAGCTTAGTTAAAAATCTGTGGTGACTCACAGGGCCAAGATGTGCAATTCTCAGTTTGAGTTGAAAAGTACATAACTACTTTATGATCCAAAGGGCAAAAAAGCTTGATGGTAAAGACATATGTTTTACTAAGAGCAGAAGACTGTAGGTCCAGAAGCAGTGTCAAAGCTCCCTTCTTCTGAGAAATAACTGTAGTCATCTATAAAAGCCTAAAAAATATGCTTATTCATCTTATTATTATGGAAAGCCCTGGTGAGTCACTGCACTGCCCAGATTATTAGAGAAGATGGTTTAGTTTTGTTATTACTCTTTGTAATTGAGTTTTCTGCTAAGATGGGAAAAAAAACAGAAACAATATGGAAGATTCCCTCAGAGTATGCGAACATACTTATTGCCTTTTGTTGTTCACCTGCCCTCTGAGTTAAGGAGCAAGGGAGTGTTCTACAGGAATATCACTGAACAAGTCAGCAGAAGGAAGAAACAAAAGCAGTCAAGAAAGGGAAAAGGAAAAAAAAAAAAAAAAAAAAAAGAAAAGAGGAAATCTTAGTGTTCTTCTGTCCCAAAGAGCTAGGACTTGGAGTGATGGAATTTCCCTGGTGGTGAAACAAAGATATACTATCTAATTGCTAGGACTTAAAGACTCAGAGGGAGAACGTAGAGAGAATGGTGGTCAGGGCAGTAGAAGAGCATTGACTCCAAAGGTCAGGAAGACAGAAACTCTGTTCAGGGAATGTGCAAAAATTCAAAGTCCCTAACCACAGCCAAAAGAAGGCTCAGGAGGCAGAAAGGAAGCAGAAAAGTAGGTATCAGTGTGTTTTGTATAGATATGTCTGTCTGAATACGCACATACAAACTCACACAGTCTGCAGGTAGCTAATGGAAGAAGAAACTCATGAACGTAATTTTTGTGTTCAGCCRGTATGTACTTCTATAAATAATGCAGTGAATGAGATCTGAGAATGGATTTGTTCAGGCTTCTGGGGAAACAGGAGGATTAACCTGGATAATGCAAATCTAGAACACGGGATGCAGTTTCAGTGGCTAACAAACAAGGAATCTATGCCCTCAGTGTGTGCTACAGAAAAAACAGGAATGTGATCTATTTCAGACAAGGTAATATTAAGAGAACACATGGCTGTTGTACTGGGTTCCATACACATCTGAATCAAGTGTTTAGCCAGTGGAACTTCACCAAGGTTATGAAAGAGAAACAATATTAGGAGATAAGAAAAGCAGTTATTCTGAGGAAATAACTCACTGCAACTCAGCTTTTGCTGATACTACCAAACCTGACTTGCTCAAAAACTTGAAAGTTATTGATTAAAGTAAACAATCTCTAAATTAGTCATCAGTTTCTTCCATGAAGAATGCAGGCCAGTTTTCAGAGAGTCTAAAACCTTGTGCTATCAGCAGTTTCACTTGTCACTAAATCCAAGTTACTTTTCTCCATCTTGATGAATTTCTGTTGTTCACRTGACTCAAGGTTTTTTTCCTCCTAACAGCCCAATGTTTAGGCTTTGGCATTTGAAAGAATAATGTAGGTTTGAGCTAGGATTTCTCACCTTTATTTTCAGCACTTACATGCCAATATATGATATAGTGTGGAGAATATGAATCCTCATGGAAAGCAGAGGACTATATGTGTTCTATAAAGTAACTGAATAAGTCTTCCAGAAATGCTGACAGATAAACCCTTGAGTTAGGATGAGGCACAAGGTCAAACAAATCATGTGGATTTTTAATGGGAAAGTAATTGCATGTTTTTTCTGAGTACTTTATAAACCCTAATTATGATTGCATCTTAATTTTCTAGGTGAATAAACAGAACTAGAAATAGATAAGTAATTTTCTAACCTCCCTGAGTGAGTTAGCAGCAAGCTTAGCAAAAAGTCTTTTGAATTTTGGATCTTTATTCATCATCACTCTGCTTAAAATCTTGCTCTTTGTGGGCAAGCCTGAATACCTGTGTCCACACGAAAGGAGGCAAAGGAAAGTTAATGTAAAAGGGTTTCTTGGAAAGGTACCAACCAATTTAGAGATAACAGCATAAACTTTCTCTATATCCATTTTTTTCCCCTTCACTGTCTTGAAGTAAAAATGGTGTTGGACTCAGTTTTACTGGAAAAGAGGAGATATCTTTGATATGTTTACACATCATTAGTCATTGCATCTGGGAGGTAAGTTGCCCTTGGCTTTCTGCATGTGGCCTCAGTACAAGCAGATAAAGACAAATGCTTTCTGAGTGCCAGAATTCCACAAGCACACAGCTTAGCCCACCACTGCTCTTACATTTCTCCCTTCGTTGTAATCTCTTCAATAGATGCTGTTCTATAAAACAGCCAAGTTAATTATTTTAAAAGTTCCAATAGTTTATTTTTCAGTAAGATTCTCAGACGTATGAATCACCAGGAATAACCATAGTTCAGGAAAAATTTCTGGGAGTTGGAAGCAATTGCTAACACTTGGTCGAAGTCAGTTATATAGGACCTGGAGGCAAAGGAGTAGGGAAAAGCAAATCTTAGAGTGCACAGGAGAACCAAGGAGGCATTTTATCTCAGAATTTAGTGTCATAAAAGACAAAAAAAATAAAAAAAAAAAAATAAAAGGAAAGAAAGAAAGAAAGAAAAAGAAAGAAAGATTTTAACCAACCCTGATTTCATTAATCCCTTCATGTTAAAACTTAGCACTTACCTGCACTTATACTGAACGTTGCTTTGAACAATATAGGCATGTATTTAAGTGCCCTGCTGAAAGGGAAAAAAGTTTGGTTATTTTGTTGCATTTTTTTCTTTCAATTCCATATTCCTTAAACACCTTCCAAATAAAAGGATACACAGAGACATGGCTAGTATCTTAGAGATACTGTCTTATAAATGTGGCCATCATTTCATGAAGCTGAATTCAAATTTCTCTTTCGAACTGCAGAAAAACTGGGCAGACAAAAAATGAGGGAGCTGAAGTAATCTCAAAAGTTTTACAGTGGTATAGGCTAAGCGTTCATGTTAGTCGTAAAAACTCTATGCCTCTAAAAAAAGTTCAAGCAAGAAAGAGTAGTTTTAATACTGAGTAGAACCAGTAAAACAAGAACACAGAGTATCCATGCCAGCAAAATATGTTTCTGCACAGAACAGAGCATTCACAGGATTCGTGGTAACAGTATATGGAATCAATTTATGCCTGGCAAGGAAAATAAAAGTATAACATTTCTTGTGCAAAGTTTTTTCCACATTCACTCCAACAGTGTGGGTCATTAGTTACATCTGTGACAAAAACATCACTTCAAGCAAGCAAAGAAAGAGAAACCTTGGCTAACTTGCACTATTACTTCATCTCTAGGGCTTACCCCAGTGCACTTTTCCAGTAATGATATCTGGATGGCCTCTAGTTAGTCTTATATTAAATAAATTATTGTAATAGTAATTCTCTATAATCTATGAAGTATCCATACTTTCATTCTGTTTAAAAAGTCTTGCAAGTTGTCAATATAAGTCAGTCCTACTTGTTTGTATATTGGTTTAATTAGCAACTTCTCTTGGTTTAGCTTGTTAACTGTGATCTGTCAGTGTGTTTGTGGATAGCAGATTCTGTTAGCAGTTGTCACTGTGGTTTTATGGTAAATTATGTACTAATTCCTAGTGTGGTTATATAATTTAATTTATAATTGTTTATGAAAACTCYAGTTGCAACTGTGAATGTGGCTATAAGCATATTAACTGCTAGAATATTATTTCAYGTTCATCTAAAATTCCTGTTAAGGGTTTAAAAAAACAAAATCAGTTCAACTATGTCTATTTCATTACTAATGGACAAAACTGATTTTTCATTAAAAAAATCTACTCATTAAATCTTTTCTCACAAAGACTCATCAGTAGACACTATTGTAATTTGTTGAAATACTAGGTTATATGCCATTACKTGTGATTGCTCATCACACAATTAAATATATCAAACTTGAGAGAGGGACTAAATAGGCGAGCAGTTCTACAGAAATACTTAGTTTTATGTTAGGTATGATCCTGGAGGGTGCTCTAGGTTATGAATCTTTAGTGAAGTGAGGAACTTAGAGCATGCRGATAGTACGATTTAATACATATTTCATAGTGCTTAGTTTTATGTAATTTCCTGCTTAAGATACTTGTGTGGACCCTATTATTGTGTGCCGTGTATGGTGAAAAAAAAATGCAAGGCACTTAGAGATCAGGAAGTTTTGCTTGTAATAAAAACAGGCAGTTTTGATTAATACTCCCTGTTGTCACCAAGAAAAAAGGGCAGCTGGTCTAAAATAATGTAGTAAATAAGAGACAATAAGACTGTAGCTAGAAGAGCTCCAAGGAAAAAGAAAGAGGAGGAGGGAAGAGGAGGGGGTGCTCTACACCTTGAACTGTATTTCTACAAGTGAGGCTGTACCTCTGAGCAAAGTAATGTTTTTCTCCATTTGTGAGTTCAGCCCAACTGACCTGGCCATTTTCTTTAACTCAAATTGTTAATTAGTCACTTGTGTTAATTAGTCCCTAAAAAATGGAATTGAATATTGCTAAAGTGTGAAGGTCATTTCAGCTTATTTCATGCATAGTAAGTTGGCTGTCTTTTTTTTCATCCTTTCCTCGTTCTTGTTTKTATTCTATGCTGACAGCTGATCTTTTTTTCTGGGAAATCCTACTACAGGAAATAATTTATTGTCATGCAGATTTCCTTAGTTTCACATGAAACCTTGCAGTTCAAGACAGCACTTTTCAGCTGGCACTATTACTTAGTGTAGCAAGCCTTGTAACTACAAGGTCATAATACTAGAATGTTATAAGAGGTGCTCCAATAATCTGACCACCCTGAAACTTCCTTGACCTACAGGATCTAGGCCAAGAACGTCAAATAATATATCTGTAATCACTACTAAATAAAATATCTGTTTGCTCTGGGCTAGGGTGATACTTGACATTTTCATTCCATAGGATTGTATAAYTTTCTTCCAGAACAAACAAACAAAAAGTATAATTTTAAATTCAACTTCTATAGCTGATAATAGATATACAGGTAATCAGGAAACACCAATAATGAAGAAAGGAACCATAAAATCCAAAAATAATTAAATCCRTACTTTTACAGTAGGCAGTCAAACATTTAAGTCTGTTCTATTGCAAAGTATGTAACTATTGATAACTACATAATACTATGTTAAAAATAAGAATCTGTTTTCCAGATTCCCCATTCACAAAGACAAATAAAAGTTCCTTTACTATATATTGAAGGAAAATAGCATTATGTATCTGACCTTCAAGGTGTTTTGCTAATTTGAATGCAAAATTCATCATCTTTAAAAATCTTGTGGTTTCCTGAAATTATCCTTCACAATGAAAATATTCACCTCTCTAGAGCTGCCTCCAGAAACAAACACTTAGCATAAAATGAAAGTGTGTGTACTGCTCTTCAGTTGTCTCTGGTCCTATTTTGAGAGTTCTGCTGATGTTACTGCTGCTTTTTGTGTACTTCCAGATTTTGGTAATCTACAACATTACTGGAATTTGCTGTCTATTATGCTATAATTCATAACAGACCTTGTCAAAGTGCAAGGTGAGCTCAGTTTTCACCAACTGCATCTTTTTCTCCATTTCTGTACTTGCAGTCATGTGTGTTGCTTGCAAGAGTATTTTCCCCTGATGTTCCAAGATCTCTTTAAACAATCAAAGGAACCTTGGAGAAATGTTGTAGCTCATGTGCACAAGTAGGCCAATCCTTCCATTCTACTCAACAGTCCAGTTTAAAAATGACTGGAGAACACTAATGTAATACCAACTTCATATTAGACTACAGGAGGTATTTGTTAGTGATGGACATTGCATGGGTCTTACGTATTTCAAAATCTTAATGAGGATCTGCTTCCCATGGCTGAGTTTTCGGTAGGATGTGGTAGTATAACACATACTTACTAATAACTCCTCAACAGGGTATGGTTTCCAGAAATCCAGCATATCAATTTTAATCCAGATTTTCAGAAGAAAATTAAATTCATGTTTAAAAGAAAAGGAGCACTGGAGTCTTTCAGCTTGAATAGAAATTTGTGAAGATAGTTACTGTGCTTCTAAATTTCAAAGGAAAAAATGGTATAGAAAAAAAAAAGGAGACTAAAAGCATGTATTTCTGCATAGACTGTGTAGTACCAAACACCTACTCAGTGATTTATCTAATAACAAAGCTGGTTCATTTAATTCTCAGGCAGCAGCAGAACTACAGCTGCCAAAAGCTGTTGTAATTAATACCATGCCTGTGCCCAAATTGCTGTCTTTAAACTCTGTGTAACCCCACTATAGTCTGTAGGACTGTGAAGCACATAGGAAATGTTGACCATGATATACACTTATCTATACAAAGGAAAAAAATCTGTTGATACATCTGAATTGGCTAGAAAATAACTTGGGTATAGTTGTGCTACRTGACGTGTATCATGGCAAGTCTTGTCTTAATTCCAGAGTCAAAGTTATTGTAGGTTTGCATGGGTAATTTGTTCTAATTTTTTTGCCTGCTTATATTGCTCTGACTCCCAAACTACCTGTTAAGACTATGAAACCAGAAACAAGCAAATCCTCTCTGTCTTTTACTTCTTTCTCTGTCTTTCCCCTAATTGCTAGAGAAGGGACAATGAAATAAGGAATGGGCAAGACAATCCATCTCTGCCATTAATAATAATGCTATGGAGTTGGGGAAAAAGAAGGGAAGAAATAGCAGCTCTGGAAACTTCTGGCTGTTGGATTAAGCCAATATATACTTTCTCTATCCAGATTTGTATAAAGTGCTGCTCAGAGATTTTGACCTCTCGGAGTTTGGATTGGTCCAATTATGTGAAAGTATTTTGAAATTTTTCCTCTATTATTTTGTTTTGACATTTATTTGTCTTCACTTTACTGAATGGGTACCAGAAGCAGGTTTGTCAGATGCATGTATAACAGAACCACCCAATTTGTGCTGTAGTGCTGGAAAGGAATGAGTTAAGAAGAGTGGAGATCAAAGCAGCTGGAATCTATCAAGCAATCAGGGACAGCTGCCAAGGAAGAGAAGGAACTGGGTCTAAGACAATGGCTTTGATCCCAGGAAGAGAGGGCTGTGGGTCAGGAAGAATGAAGTAAGGCTAATTCTGTTTATTTTGGCCCTGTTTTTGAGTGGGCTCTTCACCCTCAGAGGTAATGTTTTTCTTTGAATTGCTTTTATAACTTAGCTTCTTGCTGTGGTGTTGAATCAAATTTACCTATGTGACAGTGAACATGAAAGTAGCTGAATGAAGCTGCACTGTAAAATTACAGCTGAGTAGCCTAGAATAATCTTGTATGAACTGCAGATTTGGACTAGGTTGAGTGCTGGTATATATATGTGAGAGGGTCGCCAGTTTGAGCCAAAAGTCTTAGGTTAAGGATGTCACTGTGTAGGGTGGGAGATGTTTGAATTATGTCATTGGTTAACCCTTAGCAAAGACAAGCACTTACATGTTAACTTTCATTTGGATTCTGTAGATTTAAATCCTTACAGCTTCACTATAAGGTGAAGCATTAAATATTTAAAATCTGGTGATTTTCTGCCTTTGTAGGTGAGTAAACTGTGTGGATAGTAGAAGATTTTCTGTGTTTTCAGATCTGTTCCATRTAGTATTTTTAGGGTTTTCTTCATAGTAGGCTTCTTAATGGACGAGACATCAAACTAGAGGCTATGCAGTATCAATCGTCTCCAGGGACATAACTCTGGATTCAACATATATAGTACTTCATGTGTTTTAGACAGACAAAAGTTTCAGCCGGGAGGATTCAGTACTTTTCCACTTGTGTTGGCTACTGGCTTCTCRGTGTTCATCTTGGTTCTTCCACAGCTGCAAGTTGCTAATGTCTSAATGATAGCTCTATTACGGCCAGCTGTAATTAAAACAGTTCTTTGCAGGCTATATGCGATGGCTTTGTGTTCATGCTATGGGAATTCAGTACTTCACAATAAAAGAAATAGTTATGCTGTAGAGCAAAAAGCTCTCACTATGCTGCCATTTTAGTGAATGGATCTAACTTGATGGCTTGATAAACTCTAATGTTAAACATAATACATTTTTATTTGCTCTGTTTCACCTTGTTAAAAGTAGTTTTTACTTTGGAGGCACATTTCCAAATGCGCAGTTTTAATACTTCTTATCTTTTATCTCTGCATAAACATATTGACTAGTTAGTAATGCAAACTTACTCTTTGACTCTAGTAACTTAATAAATAAATTGCATGTTATGTGGCCTATTTCCTCCCAAGTAGTTCAAAGCCACCTCTTTTTCATTTTTTTTATCTCCATATTTCTATTCTTAATCCCATGTATCACTCTTTATTTTTTCTATCACTTATTTTTCCTATGATTAATTTAAGGAAAAAAATACAAAGGAACTTTGATGAAAATTAAGGTGTAATTGTCCTGACATCAATCTAACTGTTTGCACCAAAGGAGCTGTAGAGAGAAGTTTTGCTCAACCAAGATAAAATTTAAGTGGAATTTACAGACCTGTTGGAACAAAGAGGCAGATTCTTGTAACAGGGCATTCACTTTTTCGTAGTTTTCTGTCCTTTTTAATATGTATGTGAAAAGAGAATGATCAAATTCATTCAAGTATGACAATGTTTTTGCTTTTAATGTATTCTGGAATTAGCATTGTCCTCGGGAGAAGAGCGTATGTTCTGGTGAGGTAAAATGAGAAATAATTCTGACCTTTACCTTGAATTAAATGTATTCTGAATCACAGCTTTCGCAGYGATTAAAAACCATAGGTAATTTCTTTCTCCGTCACTTTTCAGTTAAAGCTTCTACATTGTCACTTGATAGAGGCAGAAGTGCCTCCTTTCTGTGGAGATCAGATATGTACAGATTGCATGTATCAGCTGTTAGCATGATGTTTCTGGCGTGGTGTGGATTCTGTAAGCTCACTGGCTCTTTGAGAATCTTGCATAAAAACCTCATCCCTTGGAGTTGGGAAATTGTTCCTATGCACAACCAAGTCTTCACATTACACAATATCCTCCTATGCAGAAAAACGTAACTGAAGCTGTTAAATCGTATTTATGATTCCTACTTATGGCCATGCAACAAATCCTGTAATACTTACTGTGGTCTCTGTAGATTTTTGTATCTATTTTTGATATTCAAAGGGATGTGGTTTGAAGCAGAGTACAGGAATGTTCCACGCAAGACAGGAATCTTGGGAGTATGCACATAAGAGTAAGTTAGCACTGAAGTTTAGTTTTGTAACATATACCACAATTCCTAGTAGAATATTTTGGCCCGGTGATGACTATTCATCTGTTGAGCATAATACTGGGATAGTCATTAGTGTGAATCAGTGTTGAGAGCATGAAGTCAAAAGCAAAATGATGAACTTTGAGCTGAAGGCTCTGAGCTTTGGAAATTAACAGACCTTCTGTTTCTTTATAAGAATGCATTGAGATCAATCATGGATGACTTTCCCTTGAGATGTTAATTTTCTAATATTTTCTGAATTCTCTTACTGTGTATAAAAAAGAAAAGCAGCTCTGTTTTCTTTTGCATGATATAAGGYCAGATAAGGCTTTAAGCCAGAAATAGTGAATATGATGCTTATTATRCTGCTTGTTAACAGCTTTCAACTGAATTTCATGCAATGGGAAGAATTTAATGGATAGGATCATTGCACACAAAATTTAAAATGACATTTAGCCTAATGAGGGCTTTAAAAATGATTGGCATTTCTGGTCGATTAAAAGTGAATAGCTTTTCCTGCTAGTTGGAGTAATAATTTCTGTTTTGATCTCAACTGTTCTCATTGTGTACTCATTAGTGCCGATGAAATTAATTTCTGAGATCAGAAATGGAGGAGTGAGTCTACATTTGCAAATCCAATCCATTTAAATACCTTATAAGGAAGGGAAGGAARGAAACTTGCTTTATTAATAAGAAAGGCTAGCACCTTGTGTAGACTTATTTATCCTCATATAACAAATATTYGAGAATAAGTTTAAACTGTGGCTGATGCAGGCTTCAACTGTACAATAAATATAAAGTGGAAGAGCATGTTGTGTTCAAAATTTCCAGTTGCCATTAACTTGTCCTTGCCTGAATTAGGATGTTTATTCCCAGCGAATTGTTAATTGCCATCCTATGGTCAATAGAAGATCAGAGATCAAAATACATGGGAAAGACCAAACTTCTGTAATTTGGAATATATTTTATTATGAAGTCCGGRTGATTCTTAAAGTGAAGTCAGGCTTTGTAGCTGACAAGAATGTACTCTGAAATTAAACTTGAAATAAGGATGTTGCTCAGATAACCACAGCTAAGGAGTTATGGAACTTTGCACATCTTGGAAAATATAATTTAAAATAAGTGACTGGCTTTTGATTTTGGTTCAACCCAGTTCTACTTTTGTGTCACTTAGTGATTTTTTTTTTTCTAATTTGTGGATATGTTGCAGCTAAGGCAGATCTGGAATTTTTTTTWAAAGCTTTTCCACATAAACAATAACAACGTGTTCCCAAAAGCCACATCAAGAATTCAAATCTTCTGTTATTTGTAGTGTGTGTGTATATATATATATATAGATAGATAGATAGATAGATATAAGTCAATGCCTATTGTAAGTCTTGATGTTTGACACTTTTAGTATATGTTCTATCAAATTCTGAAATAAGAAATGTGACTCTAACTTAAGATAATGCTAAGGTAATAGTGAGTTTTCCTCGAATAGGAGAATAATTATTTATTTGTGCACACGTAATTCAAAAAGTAGTGCCTTAATTTGAATTGAGATAGAAATTCTTTGCTAGATTGCTAGGATTTGTAGATGACATGGTCTATATAACACTCCCAGTAGAAAAACGAACCAGAGAAAAAATGTGTGTTGTTTTAATGCCAATAGAATGGAACACTTTAGCTGTCACCATTGTGACATTGCAGCCTACTGTTTAGAATTATAAAGTAAATAACATTTTTCTCATAAAACAATAGAAAAGTGAATGCTTTTTAAATTCTTTTATTAATGCAGGAAAAGCATGCCTGGTCAAGTTTGAACAGGATATAATATCCACTATTTTGCTTTTTCAAAATAATGAAAGAATAGCATTGTACAGAGCTGACATTCAAATAGCCTCAGACTGATGTTCTTTTTTCCCCTTGTGAGATGCCAGCTTGAGGATTTGATTCTACAATGAATTTGGATCACTTGCAGTACTGGGAGCTTAATGGTACAGGCTAAACTACTTCCTGCTGCAAGGAGATGAAGTACCAGAATGATATTTTGAGCTATCAGAAGTTTAAGTTAGTTACATTTTTCAGGTTTTTGACCTTTATTAGCTCTCTCCCATAATATTGTGCCTATATTGGGCTGCTTGTATAACTAGCATTGCAAAAGCTAATCATTCTAAATACTGTTATCGGGGTAAAAATGTTTGACAGATTGTAATAAAATGAAGGAAAATACAAATAAATAGCTTTATCAGATGCAAGTTGACACTAAAAATTTATTGAAAATGTTTGCAATTGACATAGAAATTCCAATTTTTAGCTCAAAGTATAATACTTTTGTCTATGTTTTCATTTTTCCGAATGGTATGTGGGATGGATTTTGTGCTTGGATACTCCACTTTCTTTTTGGCAAACTGTGCCTCTGCTTCAAGTAAAAATAGTGGGTTAATGTCAGTGTCCCTAAAATAGGAGTATTGAGTCTCAGAATTTCTCTTGTAACATTGTGTTACACWGTCTGAGTTCTCTGCAGTACGCACATATTTTTTTTGCATAATTTACATAACTGTTATTAATTCCAGCAATTCTGAGAAAAAGCTCAACAAATTAATTGTGTGTGTAAAAYGTTGTCCATAAATTTATCCAAAAGAAACTTTGGCATTGCTTCTGTTTAAGAATGCACCTGACCTTTTCTGTTCCCTTGTACAATAGAAGTATGAGTGTCAGTGCAAGTTTAACAAGACCCAGACAGTAGAAGGTCTGCCAAATTCTCGTTACAGTATATATATTTACTCCAGCGTCAAGATCCTTTTATTCGCAAGATGCTAACTGTTGAAATATATCAACTTTCCAGATAAATTTGAATGCTTGGGTGGGACGGGAAGGATGGAGTTTGGAAGTTCAGAAACATAAAGCAGTTCACACCCTGTTTTTATTCTGAGCGCCCAAACTAAAAGAGCCTCATTTGAACTGCTTGTTTTCATGGGAATACTGTCCGTGTAATCCATGTTCATATCAACCTCCTTCTTATGCTTCGAGTCTATGCAAATATTTCTTTAATTTCTCCAGAGCTCACCASTTTCTAGTTTATTGATATTATCTTAAAAATCAAGGCAATAAATCAGTATACTTTGAATCACAGATTTAAAGAAATTGGACACCCCTGCAGAAGCTAAACTGGCACAGGCAAGAGTTATAATGCAAAAGTACTACCCTGTAAATCAGAGAGGACAAGGTTGGGCCATTTCTAGAACTCTAAGTGAATTACTCTTTCCTCACATGAGCCATCTCACTGGTTTCTTTGGGCTTCTGTGGTTTTGCTGGAAATATTCTTATTTGCATCTTCAGTGTGGACTTCCAGAGTCACCTGCCTATATGTTCATTGGGCAAATATAGTGCCATTGCATTATGATCTATTGTGTTTGCCAGGAGGAATTCAACTTGTTTTYCATGTTTCAGCCATATGATGTGTCTATGAAAACAGCCATAAATGGTTTGATTCTGGCTTATCTGAGTAACCACTCTTTTTTACACAGTTTGTTCTTTGCACGCGGGAGTGGCATTCAGAGCTGAGATGCTCTGCATGCTTCCAGCGTACAAAAACAGATTAGTGTCAAAAAGCCTTTCAAGAGACTTTATGTCCAGGAACCTTGACCCAGGACTGTGCTTCCCATCTGGGGTCTGATATAACAGATTTGATTACATTCAGGTCACACTGCAAATTACATCCAGTTAGGGAAATGTTTGAGTACAGGATTTTAGTTTACATCCTTGTTACAGAAATCTTTGGCCATACAGTGATATTTACTGTTCTCTTAAGTACAAGCCACTTTCCTGGAGCAACATGTTAAGTATCTTGTATTTGTTTCCCAGCAAGTGTCTGAGTATGAGGTTCAGGTCCAACTAGTTTTGTCCACTAAGATTTCAGAGTTAAATACAATTAATATGCAACTTCAGTGTTAAATACAATTAAATACAATTAATTCTCATTTCAAGCAAGAATATTTTAGAATAAAAATTTTAATCTAGCTTGAACATGATGTTTAGGTGATCCTGTTTAATATCTAAGACTTGCTACTGTGTCAAGCTCTGCATTTCAGAGTTTGTTTCCATACATAAAATTTCCTACCTTTTTCTGTTGAGTCTGAACAGAACTATGTCTTTAACATAACTTGGCATCAAGTCAGCTCAAAAGGCCTGCACTGTCCTTGACCTCAGCCATGCTGTGGATCCTTAAGTGAAGTATTTCAGTTTCTAGGCCAGAGGAGAGTAGATCAATGTACAAATTTCTCCAGATGCCTGAATTATCTTCTCTTGCAGTAAATACACTAGGAATTTGGATAATTTGATATTGGAGGATGACATGATTTTTCTGTGTTTTTCCTTCTCTTTTAATAAGCTTGAAGTACTTAATTTGATTTTCATTTTCATTCAAATTATTTATGCTTTCTAAATTTTACAGCATTAGTATGTTTTATATTTTTAAATAAAATCTCCTTCTTTATTATATAATAATAAAAAGTGAGTAATGTGTAAGTACAGTGTATTTTTCTCTTCCATATCTTATTAGGTCTGTTTTTCATAATTCTTTATCCATTGGTCATATTTAATAGATAATTGCAAATACATATCCAGTCCAACAGGTCCCCAAAGTATTGGTTGGTTTGGATGGTATTAGGAGCTGGAAACTTGCACCTGGGAGTRCCTTACGTGGACTATCTGTTGCTCTTTACCTTTTATTGAAAACTTTCTTTTGTTACCTGAGAAAGTGGTGTGGCAATACTATTAAGTAAAAACATACTCTATCCCTTTGTATTTATTCCATTCAGGACTTACATTTTTTTTATTTTATTTTTTATTTTTTTTATAATGATATTATGTTGTTATGTTTGGGGTGGGAGGAGGAAAGGTGTCATGGTTTTTAAGTGATTTCTAACAAAATTTTACTCCAGACATGCATTTGTGCTCCAGAAGGGTGGAGACATGCTCTGTGTGGAAATGCCATAGCTTTAGGTCTGCTCTTCTTTTTTTCTTCAGCAGCAAGAAACYCATTCTAATGCAAATGTTATATCCAGTTCATGGTAAACTCCATGGCAAAATCTGTTTTTGACTGTTAGTGTTTAGTCATCACTTAAGCATCACACTGAGATCTGTGTTGTTGGCAAGTAAACTTTGAGTCTTACTCTGTTCTGCTTTATAAAGAAAGATTTCTAATTTCCACAGTGCAGAAATATAGTAACAGGGGAAAAAGCAAGGAATGAAAAACAGACTTATTTTCCATTTAAAACAGCTCTGCATTCACATCTTTAAGAGTTCCATTTCTTCTGTCCCCTGGCTGTGGCACTAAAAGAATAGTGCTTTTAATTGCCTGCTGTTGTAAAGAAAAAAAAGCTTATGGCAGTTATTTTCAGCCATTGAGAAGTTGCAAAATCTGAATTTATCCTTGCAGATCAAATGGCTAAAACAACTGCCATGATCCCAGATGTCTTAGCAAGGTATTTCCAAGCAAGGAAAGTTGCCAAGGGACAGAAGGTTATATGCAGGCAATCCAATGTAGTGTGAAGTATTGAAGTATTCTTAGGTATAGGGTCAATAACACAGCCAAAAAAAGGGCTTTATTTCCTTGTGCAAAAAGGCATAGGTTTTTGTTTGTTTGTTTTAGTTAAGAAAATTAAAATACTGTGTTTGCATAACATTCTGGCAGAGTAGTTATGTCAAAAAGCAAGAAGATGCCAAAGCTGAGTTGATGGATCAAGTCATAGATCACATGTATTGCTCTGAAAAATGAGAATAAAGAATATCAATTCAATTTTGATATGGCTAAGATGACAGTGCTATAAACTTGAGATGGTAATTTGTGGCAAAATTCTTGTATATGATTTCGTATCTTTGGGAAACAATGACCAAAAGTTGCTTAAATGGTAGTTACTCTCATGTAGTTCACTTCCTAACAGGTTTATATTTAGAACAGATGGGTCTGAGTTCAGTTGCTGATAAAATCTTTATCCTAGCTATAGTCATAAACGTTTTTTGCTTAATGCTCCTGAATTTCTTTAATTCCTTTCATAAAGGAAGGGCTTGTTTTAGTCCTAATCACACATGCATATTCACAACAAGCATGCATGGCCTCACTTCAGTAGAACAGTATGCTAGGAAGTTCTGACTCTGAAGAAAAAAAAAATCAAATTATCTTTTAAACAGAAGTCAGAATTGTACTATAAGATAATGAAAGTTATCTTTGAAGTTCATTTGGGGTTAAGTTTAGCTCAGTGGGTTAGAGCATGGTGCTAATAATGCCAAGGTCACGGGTTCAATCCTCATACAGGCCACTGGTTTGAGGGCTGGACTAGATGATCTCCAGAGGTCCCTTCCAACCTTGCCAATTCTAAGAACTGCTGTAGTGCTGACCTACTTAGGGAGCATCAGATCATCAGAATATAAGGAAAGCCATTCGGATATGACATGTTTGGGAAGAGATTCATAAAAAAATGAGGAAAACAAGGGGAAACTACCAAATGATTGTTAATTACTAGAATTTTCCATTTGTGGTGTGGCTGGGTTTTTTTTGTTTTTTGTTTTGCTTTGTTTTTTGCAAAACATGAGGGCAAAATGCAACCTCATCACTTCCATTTTTGTTTTGGAGTTTTTTTTAATGGGAAAAAAGCAAATCCACACTGTAGTGCAACTCTTTCAAMGTAACTTTCTCTGCTTTGGATTTGACTGACAGATTAGTACAATACATTACATTTTTACAGTAAGTTCAGTATTCCCTGTGAATATTACATAGAGTCTTGGAACCATGGAATAATTTGACTGAAGTGTTCTTTATGATAAAATTATAGTTTAGAAGAAGAATTGAGAATTTTGAAGAGATTGGCCATTTAAAAATGTAGTTGAATGGTTAAATAGTAAAATTCAAGGTGAATCATGATAGAAATATAAACATTTAATAAGCAAATCTCTTGATTATTCATAAATGTTGTGAATATTTTCTTAGTCAACCTCCCCCACCTCCTTCTTACATTCCATCCCTTTAGCCTTTGCCAATTCCAAAGCCTGGTACCAGGATGATAAAGGAAGAAATAGCATACCAAGTCCTTTCCTAAGAAATACTTTCAGTTTGCTGTCCGTGCTGGCTTTAGTGCTTGTATCAAGTTTTTACTTATAAAACTCTATTCTTTATTAGCTATAGAAGAGAACTAGGTGGACAGAACATTTGTGAACTCTCTTTTTATGTCCACAGTGATTCAAATGCAAACACGTTTTTCTGAATCTGGCTAGCGTACATAGCTTGAATAACGGAACAAGTGATTTTTGCTTCGAGGAATGAGACAAGCTTATTTTCCAATCATAAACTCTTTCTGTAGTTAAAAGACAAGCAAAAAGGCTCTAAAAACTGACAGTTTACAAAAGGCCTGTAGAAGATAATCTACATTACTTAAAAGCATTAATTTTCATTGCAGAGTAACTATTTTCACTGCAGAATTGTTGCTGCATCTGTAAATGTAATGTGAATTTAATTCAGAATGTTACCGTATTAAAATGCTGTCTCTCAACCAACCTGTCTTGAATGTAGCATTGCTTGAATATAGTATATTCTGCCTTCCTTTGTCTCAAGATACTGTGGCATGGCATGGGCATATCACAATTTTCCAAAGACTTTGGGAGCCAGCATTAGGAAATCTGTGTTAGAGAAGGTGCAGTGTCCCAAAGTGATGCAAAAAAAATGGAGGGGAGAAACTGGTCCATATATTTTCAAACATAGAACAATTTTTTTTTGTTTTGTGGGTGCAGTATATTATCTACATTCAGCTTGCAATTCTGTCTGTTTCTACAGTGCGATGTTTCAGGTTTGCAAAACATTTCTGGATGCTGTCAGTGTAAGTTTGGATTCTGTAATGCTGTTGGCCAGTGCTTGTATACACAGGGAAGATGTTTTTGGAACTCACCATGCATGCATGGAGCTCCACCAAGATGAATCAGCAGCTCAGGAAATTTAGTCTTAATATGTCTTCCAATTTTTTTAAACAAGTGAAGGCTTAGTTCTGAACTTTTTCCGAAGACCAAATTATTGTCCTGCCAAAACTTTGACCATCTCTGAACAAATGTCTGGGATGGTCAAATTAGTGCTGAAGCCAAGTATCTGCTCTCAGCAAAGTGCTAAATTGAACCCAATTTTATCCTAGCAATAATATAGTGAATATCATAGCATTACAACACCTTAAGTAGTATGAAAGTTGTCTGCCATGTGTAGGAGAAGGAAAATTATAGGTGAAGTCTACAATCACTATACTCTTAAAGATAATTTTCTGCCAGCTAGTTATCCTATATTACCAATGAACTTAAAACTGTGTAAATGAATGCTGCTCAGTATGTGTGCTTTTAGGGTAAGCAGGGCAATGCCGTGTGTTTCATTGCTCTACCTGCAATTAATTCTGTATGTACTTCTTTTCAGCTAACCTCTTTCCAGGGCAATGTGGGGGATAGGTTTCCATTAATTTCGTAGGAATCAATGGGCCACCTACCTAATACTTAACTATTTAAGTATGTATMTTATCCCCTGGAGACAGGCGACTTCTCTCTGACAGTGTGTGCCATAATTACAGTTTGCTCATCTGCAAATCTAGCCACCTGTTTCAAGACCTAGATACTTTTTTTTTTAATGTAGAATATCTGCAGAATATGAAATAGTGCATKGCTCTTCTGGTGTTGTTTCATGTCAAGAAAAATATCTAAGTATATTGGAGATGCTGGGGGAAAAATACAGTATTCATGCTGTGGTAAGCTTGCTGGAAAAATAGATGACATTCTTCCAGGAAAGACAGCAGTGACAAAAACAACAACAAAAAAAAAGCTTACTAAGTGTCACTTTTGAGCAGATTCTGCTACTTAAAGTACTGCATAAATGGTAATAAGTTAATGGGAATGAATYGATGAATGGAAAAGATAATTATTTCTGTGTTAACACTGTCATGATCTTGCAACACTTTTGCAGTAGTTCTTTGAAATATTTCATGAACAGTAAGCCTTTTTTTCCCCCCCTCCCCTCAATTTTTCTTTTTGCAGCAGTGGTCATCTGCTTAGAATCGTAGAATCAGTAAGGTTGGAAGGGACCTCTGGAGATCATCTAGTCCAACCTCCCTGCTCAGCAGGGTCACCTAGAGCATGTTAATTGGGTTGCAACCAGGCGGGCCTTGAAKATCTCCAGAGAAGGAGACTCCACAACCTCTCTGGGCAACCTGTGCCAGTGCTCYGTCACTCTCACAGTGAAGAAATTCCTCCTCACGTTCAGGCGGAACTTCCTGTGCTTCAGTTTCTGCCCATTGCCTCTTGTCCTGTCACACGGGACAACTGAAAAGTGTTTGTCCCCGTCCCCCTGACACCCTCCCTTGAGGTGCTTATACACATGGATAAGATTCCCCCCTCAGTCTTCTCTTCCCCAGGCTGAAGAGGCCCAGCTCTCACATATGTTCCTCATAGGGCAGGTGCTCCAACCCTCTGATCATCCTCGTAGCCCTGCGTTGAACTCTCTCCAGTAGCTCCCTGTCTCTCTTGTATTGGGGAGCCCARAACTGGACACAGTACTCGAGATGAGGCCTCCCCAGGGCTGAGCAGAGTGGCAGGATCACCTCCCTTGACCTGCTGGCAACACTCTTCCTAATGTAGCCCAGGAGACCATTGGCCTTCTTGGCCACAAAGGCACAGTTCTGGCTCACGGTCAACTTGTCATCCACCAGCACTCCCAGGTTCTTCTCTGCAGAGCTGCTTTCCAGAAGGTCAGATCCCAACCTGTACAGATGTATGGGGTTATTGCTTCCTAGCTGCAGGACTCTGCACTGCTTCTGTTGAACTTCATGAGGTTCCTCTCCGCCCAGCTCTCCAGCCTGTCCAGGTCTCTCTGGATGGCAGCATGGCCCTCTAGTGTATCAGCCACTCCTCCCAGCTTGATGATATCAGCAAACTTGCTTAGGAGGTACTCTGTCCCTTTGTTCAGGTCATTGATGAATAGATTGAACAAGACTGGCCCCAGTATTAATCCCTGGGGGACACCACTAGCAACAGGCCTCCAACTAGACTTTGTGCCACTGATTACAACCCTCTGAGCGCTGCCTTTCAGCTAGTTCTCAGTCCACCTCACTGTCCACTTATCTAACCTGCACTTCCTGAGCTTACCTACTGAGGATGTTAGGGGAGGCAGTGTCAAAAGCCTTGCTGAAGTCAAGGTACACAACATCCACTGCTCTCCCCTCATCTACCCAGCCAGTTGTGCCATCATAGAAGGCTATCAGATTGGTTAAGCAGGATTTCCCGTTGGTAAATCCATGCTGGCTACTCCAGATCACTTTCTTTTCCTCCATATGTGTGGAGATGACATCCAGAATGAGTGGTTTCATCACCTTTCCAGGGATGGAGGTGAGTCTGATTGGCTTGTAGCTTCGTGGGTCCTCCTTCTTGCCCTTTTTGAAGACTGGAGTGACACTGGCTTCCTTCCAGTCCTCAGGCACCTCTCCTGTTYTCCATGAGCTTTCAGAGATGACGGAGAGTGGCCTAGCAATAACATCTGCTAGTTCCCTCAGCACGTGTGGGTGCATCCTATCAGGGCCTGTTTGTGGGTGTCAGGTTTGCCCAACCCAATCCTCCTTGACCAAAGGAAAGTTTTCCTTTCTCCAGACTTTTTCTTTTGTCTCCAGAGTCAGAGATTCCTGAAGGCTGCCCTTAGTAGTAAAGACTGAAGCAAAGAAGGCATTCAGTAACTGCCTTCTCTGTATCCTCTGTCACCAGGGCCTCTGCCCCATTTGGTAGCAGGCCCACATTTTCCCTAGTTTCCTCTTGCTACTGGTATATTTGAAGAAGCCCTTCTTGTCCTTGACATCCCTTGCCAGATTTAATTCCACATGGGCCTCAGCTGCCTTTGTGGCATCCCTGCATACTCTGACAGTGTTCCTACATTCCTCCCAAGTGGCCTGTCCCGTCTTCCACATTCTGCATGCTTTCTTCTTCTGTTTGAGTTTTACCAGGAGCTCCTTGCTCATCCTGCCCCCTTTGCTTGACTTTTTACTCATAAAGATGCACTAATCTTGAGCTTGGAGGAAGTGACGCTTGAATATTAACCACCTGTCCAGGACCCTGCTTCCTTCTAGGGCCTCAACCCATGAGATTTCTCCAAGTAGTTTCTTGAAGAGGCCAAAGTCTGCTCTCCTGAAGCCCAGGGATGTGATCCTAATTATTGTGAGCCATGCAGCATTCTGAACTTCACCATCTCTTGGTCACTGTAGTCAAGGCTGCCCCCAACCTTCACCTCTCCAACCAGTCCTCCTTTGTTTGATAGTACAAGGTCCAGCAGTACACCTTTCCTTGTTGGCTCCTGTACCACCTGTGCCAAAAAGTTACCATCTGTGCTCTGTGGGAGCCTCCTGACTCTGTGAGCCTAGCTGTATTGTCTTTCCAGTAGATACCAGGTTAGAGTCCCCCTGGTTCTCATGGCCTATGATTGTGAGGCTACTTCCAGCTTCCGTAGAAGGCCTTTTCAGCTTCCTTCTCTTGATCAGGTGGCCTATAGTAGTCACCTACAACAGTGTCACCCCTGTTAGCCTGCCCTTTGATCCTTATCCGTAAGTTCTCAACTCACTCTTCATCCACCCCTAGGCAGAGCTTGATTATATTCCAGTTGCTCTCTCGCAGAAAGAGCAACTCCACCACCTTGCCTTCCTGGCCTGTCTTTCCTAAAAAGCATGTAGCCATCCATGACGGCATTCCAGTCATGCGAGCTGTCCCACCATGTTTCTGTAATTGCAATGAGATCATAGCCCTGTGACTACGCACAGATCTCCAAATCCTCCTATTTATTCCTCATGCTGCATGCATTGGTATGCAGGTATACAGACTACCTTCAGAGAGGTAGTCAGGCATGTGGGTTTTCCAGGAGGGATGCAAGAGAATCCTCCATGGCTGTGTCCCATATGCATGCATCCGCTGGAGGCCTCCAGACTTGAGCTGTGTTTTGCCAACTACCCTGTCACTGTAACTCTCCCCTTCCCTCATCTTTCCTATTTTAAAGCTCCCTTTACCAGGCTGGCCAACCTGTTGGCGAAGACATGTGTGCCCCACTTAGTGAGTTGGATCCCATCTCTCCCCATCAGTTGTCAATCTTCAAACAGAGTCCCATGGTAATAGAAGACAAAACCCTATCGCCACCACCAGTGGTGCAGCTAGTTGTTAACTTGGAAAATCTATCTCCTCCTCCTCCTATCCTTACCCCTCACTGGCAGGATTGAAGAGAAAGTGACCTGGGCTCTCAGACCTTTGGCTACCTTCCCCAGAGCTCTGAAATCCTGTTTGATTGTTTCCAGTTTGTGCTTGGTATCATCAGTGCCCACATGGAAGAGCAGCGGAGGACAGTAATCTAACGTGTGGACAAGTTTTGTCAGTATTTCCATGACATCTCATATTTGAGCCCCTGACAGGCAACAAATTTCTCTAGACAAGTGGTCAGATCAGCAAATAGGTGCCTCTGTCCCCTGCAGCAGAGAGTCACCCACAGCAATTGCTTTTTGCTTCTTCCAGGTGTTCCTGCAAAGTGCAGGGTCTGTCAGCCCAGTTGCTTCTATGCCCAGCTCCTCCTCAACCTGGAGGGCATTAAACCTATTCCTCAACTGCAAGTTTTCAGGAGGAGTAAAAGCCTTTCCTTCTCCTYCTATGAAGAGAGACCAGTTTCCAGCCRCCTTCTACAGTGTTATGATGTATAGCTGTACAGTTTCACACAGCACAGAGCCCTCTGGCAACTCCGCTGCTGTGGGGAGCTGGGACTCCAGAGCTGTGTGGTCTCTGAGAATTTCTTGCTCGTCTTCGTGTATGCTATACAGCCTACTGACTTCCTCCTCTAAGTTCTTTACCTGAAGACACAACTTGTCGACAGCAGTACTTCTTCTGCAGGAGAGCTGTCAGCCCAGACCTCACAGAGGCACCAAGCACTTCCAGCAGCCTGAGGCCTCTAGAGCTGCATCTGCTGTCAGAGGGTCTGTCTGGGTCAAAGCCTCTGACACAGCTGATGCAGCAACTCCAAAAGCTAGTGGGAATGTCATGACAGTGTCTGTGGAAGTGTATGCTATTAGGATAGGAAACAAAGGTGCCTTCTTGCGCCCTTCTGTGTGAACTGCTGTGCAAACTGCTGTGTCTGTTCACTGCCTCTGTTAGCTGCACTAACAGAGATGCAAGAAAAACAAGAGACTCCAAGACTTTAGAGAGCGAGAGTCATGTTTTCCTCTCTTGCCCCATGTATAGTTTATGGATGAGTATAGTTTATAAATGAGTAAGAACAAAATCTATCCAAAGTAAGCAAAGGTAATAGAATATGGCACTATTGTTTTTAGATGGTAAATGTCTCTGTTACATTTATCTATTTCAATAAAACCTTTATACCCAACATAATCTGGTAACAGGCCACTTCTAGTCTGCATGGACCTTTCCCAAAGGCAGCTTATTTAAAAGCCCCATCTTAAGGACAGACCTACAGATCCTAATGGGATGTTTGAGTGAACTCTTTTTTTTTTTTTTTTTTTTTATTGGGGGGGGGTGAGGGAGGATCCTATATTGTCCTAGTTTTTAGCCCTTAGTCTCGATTTAGAATGTAATCTTGAATAGTATGTCCTTCTTTGCTTGAAATCAGTTTTTCTATGAAACCAGTTGGAATTCTCTCAGGTATATAGTTTATCTGATAGAGGCCCTGTCAAAATTTTTATCAAAAGAGGCCTGTCTTAAGGGTCTTACTCAAAGTCTTTTCAAAAAACTCCTTACTAGTCTTTCTCCTAGTTGAGGACGTAAGCCTTGAGGTAGAATTCTCTGTTTCCAGGGTTTTTATGGCCTGTGTGGGTAAGTTCAAATGCTGACTGCTGTCTTCCCTGTGAGCTGTTGGGTGGAGGTGTTGACAGACCTTGGAGAATTGTATGGAAGCTTTTGGGCCCAGAGATTCAGACTGCAGCTTACATTTTCTTGAATCCCTTTCTCACAAGGTATTCATGGAAAGTTTTTCAAGTGAGGCAGTATGCTTTATGTGGATAAGTATAATAAGCTCTGGAAGGTTTTGTGGGGGGTGCCCTAGAGTTRGGTGAGAACTAGAATGATTCTTAGTGTTCAAGGAAACAAGTGGGATACTTTGAAGGCTGTTAGAGTGCCTCCCAATTTGGATAGAGCAGACCTAACAGAACAGTATATGTTTAGCCAGAAAGTCTAAGGCCTCATCTGCACTGAAATGGTGTCTTGTTCATGATAAAGAGTTTGTTTGGGCTTGAGGAACAAAAGTAATTGTATGAAAATGGAAATTACTAATGGAGTTCCTGTGTCTTCCTGATCTTTTGCCTGTATAGCTACAGTAGTTAGAAGTATAAATTTTYCTTTTCCGTGTTCATGACACTGATCAATAAATCTTTCAAGAATATCTTATGCCTATGTTACATGCTTGAAGTCATACAAGAAATGTGTAGTGGAGCAGATACTGAATGTAACTTTCAGTAATCCAAAGAATTTGTCAAAGCACTATGCAAATAAAATTTTCTAAAAGCATTCTTAGACTTGCAGAATACCTGGGATGTTCATGATTACTTTGCACAAGACCTTAGCATTCACTATGGATTACTGCTATGTATTTAAGAGCAAAAAACCCTTTTCTGCTTTGTTTAAAAAGACGTGTGGTAACATGTGGTTACCTGTCTTTCCCTGCTTACCTTGTATAAACTCGGTAATGGTTTTCAAGTTCACAAATCAGTAAGTAAGTCTATGCACTCTCAAACTACAGCTATCTAGCTATTGTTCAATAAGGGTGAAAGGCTGAGTAGCCAGGGTAGACCTCTTATTATTGCTTTTAAAGGAAAAGGAGGGACTATTTTGCCCCAATCTCTGTCATTTTTTTTCTTCACTGATYATCAGAGTTGTTTCTGTATTGGTATAGTGTTGTTCTTAGTGTCACAGTTACAARACTCTGGAGTACCCAGACCTCCACAACAGAAAGAGTGTTTGTATTAGACATTGTAGAATTGTTTTCAATGTATTTGCCTATAAAGCCTTTGTATATATTGATAAGCATTTTCTTATGAGTTTGCATAGTCTTAATATAGTATCTGCTTTCTTACAGCCTTGCAACTGAAAACAATAAAGCAACTGAAACCAAATTGAAATTTCAAGGAAAATTTGAAGTAACAAATGCACAGTTTCTTGTGTGGCCATTTAGCAAGAATCCAGAGAAACTAATTTTCCAGTAGTCTCTGTCAAAACACTTTTAACTTTATAAAAGCCTGTCTTTCCTATTTAACAGTTTCCTACATTAGTGACTAGCTGGAAACCAACTGATGAAATATCTGTTTCACTATTACAGCAGATGAAATCTGTGGAGATTATTTTTCTAGTGCAGTTTTGTTAAAATTACCTCAGCATAGTATATAGAATGAGTTACTCTGAGGAAAATCCCTTCTAATGCTGAAATACATTTCTCATCGCTTTAAATAAGCAGATTTCTGGGTTTGATTGACATTGTCCATCTTTCCTGGGCATTTAATATGTCTGAAAGTCTAGGTGTGCTGTAAACTATATTTAATAGGAAGAAATCTGTTTTGCAAACTGCTAGAACTTGAGTGACCAGGGGAAAATACCGCATTCTGGACAGTCCCTCTTCAAAGCGTTGTTGTGTAGCTTACTGCTCGCTAGGTCAGTAGTGAAGACAAAGTGCACTTCAATTCTGTGGTTACATACTGGTGATAGCTTTCTCCTAATTGTTCAAAGAAAATGGAAAAATGGAGTCTGTGACTTCAGCAGTTCACAGAGAAATATTTATGTGTTTGGGAAATATTAATTTTGTTACCAAGTACAGAAATGTGTTGTAAATCACTTCCAGGTGATGATGAACTTCTATTTTTTTTCTTGTTTCTTCCACCTGGCATAAATTTTCAATCAGTCCCAGTGAATTTATAAATGTATATCACAATGTGATTTTGTTACAAGTGCCTGTCACATGTTCCACTGTGGACATATTGTTACTTTATGAAGTTTGTAATTCGGTTTCAATGACAAAAATTGAATCTTCCTTAAGCTGTAGCAGAAGCTGGGTTTAGAACTGCCTGCTAAATGTAGACAAAATATTGTCAGAATTGTCTGGCGATACGAAAGAGGTGCTAGAGGGTACAGATGTTTCAGAATTGCCAGTTTTTCATGAGACCCAGCCTTGTTAGAAGAGGTGCTGTTTCTGGCCAGTTATGTCAGACTTGCAGTAAATGTCCACACATTGTTATTGCAGAGCAAGGTCCCTAGTTAGTAAATATTTTGATAGGATCTGACGTAGGCTAACATAAATATTAACTAAAACGATACTGTTTTCAGCAATTCCAAGACTATAAGTATGCTATTTCTTCTTTAGCATTTTAGAATGCAGAAATTATTTTGTTATTTTTCTGAGATATTTTCATTTTAAATTAGACTTTGAAATCATTGTTGTTTTACTTCTATTGGAATACCAAGTAAGGAGATGACCCCCTATTGACCCCTCTCTGTACTAGATTCTGTAACACTAAGAGACTCTCTCACTCACAGTTAAGGAGCTAGACGATGTGTGTATACTGAAATATCCTTTTACAAATGGTTGGTATTATTTACATTCACAATATAGTAAATGGAAAGATAAATTGGTGATTAAGAGGATCATCACCAGAAAGAAGTTGCCTCACCTGTTGTTTCTCAAAATGTGTAAACCACAGTGAATAAGCTGAAGTTTCTCTCCTGTCCAGATTAGTTTTTATGAAGCAAAGTTGGACTTAAAATATGATTTTAACACATACCTTCAACAACATATGATTCTATTTAAAACCTAAGTACTTAAATAATCTAAACAGTGAGATCAAATGAATGTTTTGATGTGACTTTTAACTAAGACCCTGGGAAGAATAAAATGAAAATAGCTCTGTCAGACTGCAGTAACAGGCATTATTGTACTTACTGTGTTTTTACAAGTGTGTAATTGTGTGTATGTTTGAAAAGAGCAACCATCTTGATGTTCTCCTGAAATTCATTATAAATCTTTTGTCACGAAATCTGGAGAATGACAATTATTCTTCATTTTTGTTCTGGAAATGTCCTTGCCTGCACCCATTAATGTCTTATCAGTCCTTTTTCTAATATTTTCCCCTTTTCTCTCAGTTACATAAAAAAGAAAGCAAGGCCAGATTCTTGTTTTCACTTATCAAATTGCCATTAGCTTCCGTGGGATTGTATAGATAATATAGGAAAAGCTACCTTGAGGATTTAGATAAATCTTTGAGATTTTTCCTTGAGACAGTGTTCAGCTGTAAGTGACAAACTTATGTCATGATAGATCTCACAATGTTTAACTGAAAACTTCTTCATTAAATACTTAGCTGCAGGATTAATTCCGAGTGCTGGGCTACTTTAATGGGTTTCCAAGAGCTTGCGTTCTCACCTTGTCTTGCAATATTTGATTACTCAGTGGAATCCCTTGTGCTTTAAAGCCTTCTTCATATTTATAATGAAATCCCTTTTAACTTTCAATTCTAATAGAAGCAGAATGACTGTATACCTTGAATGGATGTTTGTTTTATAAAAGTCAGATGCTTTCTCACCTGAGCCCAATTGTTCTGRTGCCTTCCATGGCCTTGGGATTGACTTGCACAACAGTTAGATCAGAATTTGTCCCTTTGTCAAAACAAACTTTTTAAAGGCATAACAATGAAATGCCATGGCCACAAGATGGCCTTCAAAACTGCCAGAAACAGAATTCTATTCAAAAAGTTAATATCCATTTCCATATCCTGTTTTAGAAAAGGTACAATTTTATACAGTGTCCCAGTGTAAAGAATCTTATGCTATTGCCTTACATGCTTACCTCAGAGAGCTAGTGATGTTCCAAAAGGTGGCTGCATCCTTGATATTTTTTGCGTTGGGCTATTATTAACCCTGTTGCTGATTGGCACACGCTAGAGATATTTTTCAGTAGGACTCTCTGGACCATAAAGTGCTACTCAGGCTGAATAAATGTATTTGAGCTTAGCCCACAGAAATAAAAAATGAGGAAGTCCTGATGATCTGAAGCAAATATGTTGAATTTGAAAAATGTCTTTTCAGTAACTCCAAAAAAGAAAAATCAGATATTTTGTGTCATAACAGTAGCTTAACGTTATTATCTACCAGACAAGCATCATATTCAATGCCATCTTTCTGCCACCTAGTTCATTTGCATCCAGCTCTGATTTGCACTGTCCACTGCTGAGGTGCCTTTCCTTCTTCAGCATGTCAGATGGTGGTGCTAAGACAGAAAAATGAGAGATTTTGCTGTAGAACAATACAGCAATAAGGTGACAAGAAGAACAAATGCTTAAGAAATAATATCCATGTTTTTGAGATGAAGATAAACCTGCAATAGCAAAAAAAAGTATATTGGCAACCTAGAAAGTAAAATAATCTATTTCAGTCCATGGAATGTAATGAATTATAACAGAAATAAGCRGAATCACATTTCTGTGGAAATATACTGGTGGTCAGAAGTACATATAAAACACAATACAGAGAGGTAATTATGTACTATTCAGCATATTTTAGATAAAGGGAAGTTATGCAATATAAAAATACAGTTACATAAAGGAGACTTGAAGGAAGAATAAACTGTAAGATGATGTGACATTTCTGGAAAGTGCTGGATTTTTTAACTCTCTGCGAGCTTAATCACAATAGAGAACGGTAAAAAAATTTTATTTCATTACAGCTGTTGACACAGTGCTTATTATTTTGAAGTCCATTACATAAAGCTCTGTAGAGATTTTTTAGATTTATTATTGATTCCATTTAATTATCAATAGACTACAGTGCTGAACTTGATCATCAGAAACCTTTGTAATCCTGTTCAAGACAACTCTGGGAGGTAAGGTTTTTATGGTAGTATAGTATGATACTTGGCTACTTTTTACAGGAAGGATTTTTTTTTTCTTTAGCATGGTTATCAGCAAAGTATTCCTCATCCTTTGCAGATAACAGGATGATTTTCATAGTCACTAGCATAAATAGGCCTTAAAAAGAAGGTTTCTTTAAGATATATTAGGATTTCACAGCCACATTTATATACCAGAATTTTAACTTCAAATGATAACCTAGAAGGAGACTTGATGCTGAAGTAGAAACAAATTTCTTGTATCTATGAGGGTTGAGGACCTTGATTAATGATCATGTAAGTAGTATTATCAAAAATACAATGCGTATAAGCTCTGTATATCCTGTTTTGATTTCATTTTATGCATTTTTTTTTAAGGTAATGACAGTATGTTTATAGAATTAGATTAACTAATTGCATACTAGTTCAGAGAGAGCTAAGAAATAAAACAAGAAGCAGTCTTTTGAATTTATTAAATTCCAACATATTAAACATTTTTTTCATGTCACAAAACACAAATTTTATCATAAATCATAGAATAAACTCTAGCTATCATAAAACCTCTAGAGTAAATTTTTCTCATGTGTTTTACACTTCAATAAGGTTATTTTGCATACATGAAAATTTGGATTTTATGGTACTGTAGTTCTAAGGAACCAAAAATACTGGTATTTACTGAAGCAAAGGATTTAAAATTCCTTCAGGCACGCTCTGCAACGCTGTCAACATGACTCTCATAAATCGGAGTAAATAGGGTTTATTTGGCTTTGATTTTGTCCTTTAAGCTGATCATCATGTCAGATGCTTATCTTCCATTCCTAACTGATATTTTTATGCCAAATGCAATTTTGAATCTCTTACACAAAATTCACTTGAAGTCATGTATCAAATTAAGTCACCAAGAAGAACCCTTGATGCATGAAACAAGTGACCTAACCTTAGGAACAGTATACTAGAATTCTTTTCTGGGCTGGACTGAGCTGCTCTGATTTTGAAGCATACACTCTATGAAGTATCTCCCAGTTACTCAGGCAAAAAGCTACCCAGTAGAAATCGATTATAACCAGAAAAACACCTTGTCATTCTACAAGAAGTAGGGTTTTTTCCAAATTCTTGGGAAGAAGTTATTGTTTTCATTGCTATTCCGTGTGTCTAAATTCCAGAAGATAGATGCTGTGATACTTGCGATCGCAACTAGCATCAAGCTCTTACAAAAGATACAGGCAAGATATGTCTGATCTTTTCTTGTCTCTTCTCCTTCATATCACAGTGTAATTTTTTAGCTACCCTAAACCCTTCTAGATTTGCTTCTGTTTTAGTACTCTAATTGAGGAAACATCAGCAAGATAAAATTAATAACAAATTATTGAGAGATTATATTCTTTTCAGTAATAGACCATTGCCTCCTTTTGTTTGCGCCTCATAATCTATATAGTGTAATTTAGAGGAACAGAGTAAAACTAGAATACATTGTTGATTTCTTAATTCCATTTGCCTTCTGTTTTCATTTTAATGTCCTGTAATGACTCTTTTTGCCTGGATCACCTTTCCCTATCCTCATGCACCTTAAATGAATTAATGGTAATAGAGTTACAGTATTTTAAAACCTATTAAGCTATAAATGAAATCTAATTCTGCATTGTGGCTCAGATTCTTTTGTTAGTCATTATCTGAATGAGATTTCTCCTGAATTAGAAATATGATTGTATTCTGATTTGCTTATATCACCTATACTGTATACAGGGTTTAAATTTCTCTCTGCTGAACTTTTTGAGAAATGGGCTAGAGATGAAAATACCATATAGGCTTCCTAACAGGATATTCTTGTGGTTCTAATCTTACTAGTATTAGTTATTCTCAGTTGGTGTCAAGGTGTGTCTAGATGTCAACAGAATAAGCCCTATTACTTTAAACACTGTAAAGAGTAAAATGTGATGGTATTTGTTTTATACTATTCCTTTAATTACACCCATCCCTTAATCAGAAATAATCTGAAACAAAGACACGTGAAAAGTTAAGGAGATGATGTTGTATAGACCCAGGTAGTAATATCACTTTCATTCATTAATTTGATACATGTCTAAAGTCAAGTTTTTCACTGTTTTGAAATCTTGTAAAATTCAAAGAAAGAGGTAATGACATTCAATGAGTTTCAGAGTCCTTAAAATGCTTGGAATATGTCCCCAATCTATGATATGATTTCCTGTTCCTAATAACTTGAGAGTTAAATTCAGGTCAACATCTATGAAAGATTTGAATAGAATCCATCAGTTAGCTGGCTAGAACGTAGTAGTGCTACCTGAGAATGTCCATCAAAGCATTGTCCAATTTTCCTGTCTAGCTTTTTCCAAATGCCCTTTAGGGACATTGATATATAACACATATGTGCAGGCTGCTAAGCCAGAGAATTTCAGGCATCTGAAGTGCTGTTCTTCAGTTACATAAGGCTACCTGCCTTTCAACAATCCTGGTTTTCCTCAGAACTAGTTGGTTAGATATACCTGTGTGCTTATGGCAACCAGTTTTCAGTTATTTCCTGATCACAGACTCTTTGTTCTCAAGAATATATTTTTGTGTGTGTATAAATACATGTGTGTGTGTGTGTGTATACATATCTATATGTATGGATACGTATATATTATAGTGACATGTTGCTGTAGACATCCCAAAAGGAAGCTGCTAAGGAGTAGTAATATATTATATCTTTTGTTATGACCTGTAACAGCAAAAATGGTGATGATTGACTGGCTAAGAAATTAAATGGTAATAGAATCATAGTGCTTATGTAGAGATGGATGGAGAAAATGGGGATGTCCCCCATTAAAGGCTACATATCTGTGAAACAGTACAATGTCACAGTATTTATTAGAAAAGAAAAAGTACTGTACATGTTTGTAGGACGAATAATGAAGTGACACCTGCAGTTCCTCAGAAAGGCTGGCCTGATAAATATGCAGTTGATGCCAATGTTTTGGGAAAAAGCTGGAATAAGCAGCTGCATTTTTTTAATTCTAACAACATCTGAGTTTAACTCTGAAACATTTAAGAAATGGTCACAAGACTGGTAAAGTCAACCTTTAAGACCTAAGTAATTAAAAATACTTCTGGAGGTGTAGAGAAAGAGTTGCTGTTAAAAAGCTAACATTAACAAGAAAAAAAGAGCCAGTAAACAAACAAAAATAATGCTCCATTGCCACAGTGTAAACATGGAAAAATTAGGTAGCTCTGTGTTATATAGTTTAATGTAAAGTCATAAAGAAAGCACTTGCTGTTGGTCTAGCTTCATTCCAGGGAACTCATTTTCCTCCAGTGATTTTGAAGGCATCAGAACAGGGTCTGCCTGTGGTGTTGAGGGTCAACAAATGTTGTTTTCTTTATAGGTATGTTGATCTACCATCATCTATGGCTTCGTAGGATTCTGCATAGTAATGGTGATCATTTTTTTTTCACCCATTGATCAAAACAAAAAATCCAGATTTTCTGCATAAGCATAGGTGTAAGTAATGAAAATTTAAAAAGAAGAGGATATACCATTAACTAGGAGAGACAGAGCAAATGGGAAGAGATTCTAGTAAGGAAMATAGAGGATGAATATAAATAGTTTACACTGAGAAAGCAGTTTAATTTTTTACAATAATGCATTTTTTTGTGATGAGTGGATCTTTGGCTAATATTAATTAAGAGCAGTTTATTGACTTTGTGTAACAAGGATATTATGTAATAACAACGAATCTGGCAAAGAATATTCAGCATAATGACTTAAAGTTTCTTCAGCCTCACAAATACAAAAGGAGTTTATTAGCATAGGATACGGCAGTCACTTTGTGAGCGAGCAGTAATAGCCTATTATCATTTAGTTAGTTAAATAAGTGCATTTTTTTTTTTGCTGAAACATAAGTAAAAAGGAAGATTCTAAACTAACAGACCTTGTTTCTTAAAATTACAAAGAATGATCAATACATTAGCATCAGTTTAGCCTTTTTTGCAGGCCGTCAATCCAAATACATAGCAAATACATTGCATCAAAGTTGGTGATCTGTTTGTAAGATTTCATTTCATGGTTTGACCCTCACCATGAGCATCATTAGAAGTGCTGAGAAGTATTTAGCCCTTTTATTTAGATGTTTAAGTAGTAAAACTGATCAACATATTTTAATATTATTTCATTTTGGTAAAGTATTATTGTCAAAATCAGATACACTGCAGAAAGCGCTCTTTTCATTAATAATTTATTCTAGTGAATTTTGGAGGATGGATAGTACAAAACTTCCTTTAAGGATTTGTAATTTAATATACAGAAAAGTGCCTTGGAACACAGAAGTCACATACTTAAACATCTGCTCACAGTAAAATAAAGATGGAAGGCTCTTCTGTGTATCAGACAAAACAAGAAACTTCATTTGCATCTTCCTTATTCCTGTAAGTGGCATATATTTTCTTGTATTTGGTGTTTGGATACCTTCCCAGTTTGAAAACTCAGATTTCTGTTTTGAAATTGTCCATTCCTACATGCTTCTGTTTACATGCAACACAGGACTTGAAGGGAACTCCAGTCAATGTGTGCAGTCTTGACACTTTCATTCAACCACTATAAATGAATATGTCCTAAATGGAACATTAGGAACTCTCTGCTCTAATGATTACAAATCTTCACTAATTCATAAGCTACATTTGTTCATGGTAATTTGTACCTGTTTGCTCTTGTTAGACTTGTAACCTACACATTATGTCTGAACAGCCCTTCCTTTTTTCTTATGTTGAATCCTTTAATATACTTTCACAATTACAGCCTCTATAGTCTTTATTCATCAGGTCAAAAAAGCAAAATTTGGGGAAATGTTGTATGATAGCTGATGGTTTTCCTGTCATTTTAGAAATCGTTTAGTTTCTCCTAGTTTGAATTCATCTTTCTTGAACAAGGTCAATCACATTCTACTTGTTTAATATTATGGGGAAATTTCCAAAACTGTATACTCTTACTATTGTAGAGGAATGTATTTCCAATGTTGCAGAAGTCTTTGTTGTGCCTTCCATTCTTCAGCTGAGTTACCGTTGCGTTTTCTGGCATTGATGGTTCATAGCCCTACCACAATTGACTATTGCATCCAGATTTTACTCCCTTTCTGATATTAGTTAATGAGATCATTCTTGTTGTTATTTTCTAAGTCCATGGTTTTACATTTTCTTATACATAGTTTAGTCCTATTTTTATTGCATTTTGAGATCATCAAATCTGACAGTACATGGCTGCGTATTTGATTGAGTTCCATAATTTGCTTAATGATAATGTTATAAGAATTTGCCCTGAAACCAAGCACTGACAAAGTCCTGATGTATCCTGTTTCAGCAGTGCCACTGGCCACCTCTCATTTAGCCAAATTTTTACCCCCCCCCAAATACTTTTGTGTATAAATTCCAGAACAAGTAACAATATACTATGTGATGCAATATCAAATACTTCACTAGAGACCAGAAAGGCTGAATCTGTTTAATGTCATTTGTTGTGTATCTTATCAAAGATGTATACTTAATCTGATGCAATATATCTTTGTGAGGTCGGCTGTACATTCTGTCTCATTTTTGAGTCATGTCCCTGTTTTAAAATRTTCATTTAAAATGTGTTCTAAATCTCACATACTGCTGAGGTCAGTCTGATAAGACTGTAGCTGTCTGTTGTAGCAATTCTGCTTCCATTCCAATTCCATTTCCATTCCAATATGGAACAGAAATAATTTTCCAAACCTAGAATCCTTGTATGTCTGTTTTACTCTCTAGGTGCAAAACTATGAACAGCTTAGTCATGCTTTTTTTAAAAAAAAAAAAAAAAAAAAAAAAAAACACACTTTTTGTGGCATTTCTGTCATGCTGGAAAGAACTAAAAGACTCCCGAAAAAAATATTTTTTGTTTTAATCTACTTTAATGTTAGCCTGTATGATTTTTACTGTCTAGTATTTTGTTTTCTAGCCAATCTACTGGTATTCCCTATGTCATCCCACATGGGGACACAACACTTTCTATTGATTCTTTTACTTTTTCTACACCTGCTCAGTCCAACAACTATTGCTAACAAAGTGTGCATTTATCTTGTCAGGAGTAATAAGTGTGTGTTTCTAAGATCCAAAAGATTATGGAGAAGTAAACCTAGGTAGCTCATTTATCTTTCTTCTCTTGTTAAACTTTAATATATTAATATGAACTATAAGCTTTGACATAAGTATTCRTGAAAGCAGTGCATTAAATGCAGATTACATCCATCTCAGAATGCAGTAGAAAAAGCTGAAAGAAAATCGTAAGCTRTAAGAAAAGTTGTGTGCTAACTAGTTGTACGAAGTTCCTGAAGTCACTATGCTTTTTGCTGAACTCAAAAATCTGTAGCCATTAGGAAGTATATTATCTATTAGGGTTGGGATTCCTTTTGAGTTTTATGGGATAAGCTTATCTCATAAAGCTGAGATTTATTGTTATGTAATCAGATAAAAWATCTTCCATATCTATGTGTCCTGGCATGATAGTGCCTTTTGGTTTCCTTTCTATCCCTGGAAACACTAGTTTTTATAGTAAACTTTAGTGTTTATATTATATTTCAATGGGGCTTTTTGTTCTTTCTTGTCACTTACATGACAAGTGAAATGTCCTTAAAAAAAAAAAAAAAAAAAATGCAGACCATCAAGCTTGTTGTTTGGGTTGTTTGAATACATATTTTCCTTTTGTTAAACAATGGTACTTAAGTGAACATATTCTTTCCCGTGTTTTGGAAGTTTAGCTTCACTAGAGAAAATGTGAAGTGGTTTGAGGTAGTCAAGGCTAGATATACTAGTGCCACAATAAACAATGTTTTGTTACTCGCTTTCTTATAGTATTATACAGACTTTAGGGTGGTCATCTTTCATTTGCAAAATAGGAGTAAATCTCTCTCATGTAAAAAGCTACGATTTTTATAGTGCAGTTGATCTGACTGTAGTTCTTGCTTTATGGGAGTCAGGAGAATGCAGAAGGGAATACAGAATTCTACWTAATCTAGCTCCATGTAGAAATATTTAGGACACCTATGGATGACTGAGTGATTCGTGTGGGATTAGTGCTCGTAAGCTGCAGCATCTTAAATTCGATTGCAGATGATCCTATTTGGATGTTCAATATGCTTTAACTTATGCTCATTAACTCCCCACAGCTAACTGAGTCCTTCCTGAATGTCTCCACATAACTAAGCCCAGATGTTCTTTCAAAAGATCATGAGGAATTCTTTTAAAAGATCACGGAGAAATTTTTTATAGTCCTTGATGTGTCTGACAGTATTATGAGGAATCATCCACTACTGTAAATAATAATAATAAAAAAACCCTTCTGCCAGTGACAGTCAAAAATCTTATGTCATTTCAGAAATATTTATAGAAGCTATTGTTTTCAAGATTTTATTTTACCTGATTTTTCACTGTTGCTGTGCAGTGCTAATTAATTAAACAGCTGAGTATTATTAGCTGTATATAAACTTTAGTACATATTTTTTGGAGAGAAAAGACAATGTTGGTGGTATCATTGAAAGGAAAATAAGTACCACAGATGTGTTCACTAGACAATCTAAATGCTATACATCAGAGGCAGAGCAAAGATAGAAAGAAAGGGAAGGAAACAGAAGAAAAGAGATATGACATGGCATATCTTGAAATATACAGTGATATTCCTATTTCCAGATCACTTCAAATCTCCTTACTGAAAAGCAASCCAGCATTGAGTTAAGTACAAATTCAAATAATATATTCGGTGTTCTGCATTTTCTCTGAAAATCCTGCCCAGAGAAATGAGTATACAAATATTGTATTCTCAGATTATTGTATCATAGAATTGCTAAATTGGAAGGGACCTCTGGAGATCATCTAGTCCAACCCCCCTGCTCAAACAGGGTCACCTAGAGCACGTTAATTGGATTGCAACCAGGCAGGCCTTGAAGATCTCCAGAGAAGGAGACTCCACAACTTCTCTGGGCAACCTGTGCCAGTGCTCTGTCACTGAATACAAAGCAGAGCACTCAGGATTTTTCCTGACAGGTTTTGAAAACCTCCAARAACAGATTCCACAAGCTCTCTAAGCAACCTGTTCTAATGATTATTTATGCTTCTATAGATTTTTTTTTCCCTTTATATCCAGTTATAAGCTGCCTTGCATCAATTTATGAGTATTATCTTTCCTGCTGGGCAGCTTAGCCAAGAGCCTGGCTTGGTTGTCTTGATAATCTCCTTGTGGCTAATGGCAGGCTGCTGTTATGTCCCTCTGAAGCCTCAGCCTCTTCTCGCAGGGGAAGTACTTCAGCCCCCTGACAACCTTAGTGGCCCACACTGAAGGCAGTTTATCGATGCCTTGCGTGAATTGGAGGTCCAAAAGTGTGGGCAGGATTCTAGATGTTATCTATTGAGTGCGGAGTAAAGGGGAATAATAGCTTCCCTCAATCTACTGACTGTGCTTCTGTTGATACAGCCCAGGATCCTCTTAGCCTTCATTGCATCCAACCCATATTTAGCTTTCTGAGCAGGGCCTTGTACACAGAGCTGCTCCTCAGCCAACCAGACCTTAGCCTGTATCAGTGCAAGTGGTTCTTCCTTCCTAGGTGCAGGATCTCTGTTGTCCTTGAATTTCAAGAGGTTCCTGTTTGCCCATTTCTCCAGCCTGTTTAGGTTGCTGTGGATGCCAGCCCTGACTTGAATGTGCTGACCGATCCTTCTATCCGATTTGGTTTTGACCTGCAATATTGTGAAGGTGATTCCATCTCCTCTGTGACATTGACACATGCATTAAATAAGATTGTTCCGTGTATAGAGCCCAGAAGAATGTCACTCGTAAGCAGCCTCCGAATAGCACTAAAACCCTTTGGTGCTCCTGGAAATAACTTTACACTTCTTTTCTTTTTTTGATGAAAGCTTTTCTTCTTCATTCACAGCATGAATATGTTAGTAATATGACTGTGGAGGGAACTGTGTTGTTTTAACTCATAGGGAAAGAAATTGGAGGAATCAGTACGAGAAGGTGGATTACTTGAGGAAATTGCAGTTTATGAATGACCTGAGGTCTGTGAATGACCCCACAGCTGTTCATGTGGGTTTCACAGCTGCCTCTGTAGTATGTGGCACTTTTCTGTCTGCTTCTGGGAATTAGTGTTGTACAAGGAATTCTGTAGTCCTTAGAAAAGAGGCACTTATCTGTTGAGGACTCTGCAATTTAGGATGAAGATTTTAAAAGAGGTATTGAGTATGGATGAGAGAGTAGTGTGAAATACTGTTTGATAGTGAAGTAATCTGAGTTAATCACAAAATAGTTTTCTGCATTTCATATATATTAGAAATGTATCTCAACATTCTCTTTTGTGCCCAGACGTATCTCACTGTATGAAGTCCTGAGACAATGAATACGTAAATAATTGTGTTTTGCTCAGTCTGACAGGAAGCTCAAAGGAAGGAGCATATCCTTCAGACTGGTCCAGTACAGTAAAAGACATTTTGACTCTTGATGCCTTTCTTTAGCCCATGAGCAGTGAATATTGCAGAAATCTGCCTAGCTGTGACTTACCTTTCCAATCATATTAGAAATGCTTTTGGGTAAGGGTGAGAATTTTTAAACTACTTCAAAGTCACCATTTTATTTTTTCCTATTGCATCATCTGTGTTTTATCTAGCTTTTGTGCTGTCCAGCTGTATTTGTTTTCTGGGAGATGGTATTGTCTGTCTGATGTGATGTTTATCACTTGTGTGGTGTACTTTATTTATTTAAATTCACAATCCTTTTATTGCACCAAAACATATTTTAGTTGAACATGTAAATGGAATACTAGTAAGGAAAAGTAACAACCTTAAACTCTCTTGCAAAGATTCTAGAGCCGTAATATGAGAATTCTAAAAAGAYGTTACTAAAAAAGTGTCTTTAGTATTCTGTTATCCTTGTATTTAGACTCCGCACCAGCTGAGACACTGATGATCTCTTTGGGATTTAGTGACTGTAGCAAAAAGGCAGTTACGCTATCTCACTGTGGTATCATCCACTGAAGCAGGTGGATGAGGGCATCGTTTACAAGAGAACTTGTGAAAAATGGAGTAGCTTAAAATAGGCTATTTCTCTTAGATGTTTTCATTCTTGACTCCAGACTTGCCAAATTTGCAGTTCAAATTTCTGTACTGTTTTGCAAATGTCAGATGCATCACATGTATGATGGTACTTGGATTCTTTTTTTTTTAAAAAAAAAACTATTAAAAATATACAAGTATTTAAACTTGAAATTTATCAGATAGCAGTAATATTACATATTTTTGTTACTAAAAGATCAATATATGTGGATTTACAAGCATATGGGCATATTTTCTTCTTTGTCCGCTTTTTAACATCTTTAACGGTACAGAAAACACAACTAAATATGAAAAAAATCAGATATGCCTTATATTTTAGAAATAAAAGAATTGTGGCAAGTGTGACAAGTGATCTTTTGAAATCCTGATTCTGTTGC
The DNA here is from genome assembly GCF_003343005.1 of Rhea americana. Lineage (NCBI taxonomy): Eukaryota > Metazoa > Chordata > Aves > Rheiformes > Rheidae > Rhea > Rhea americana. The sequence goes on along the minus strand of NW_028185261.1, from coordinate 1,238,003 downwards.
TTCCAGAATACGTACTATTACTTATGAAGTAATGAAGTAAGTCTCTGCATTTCACAAATAAGGAGAGGAGTACAGTAAAGGTTTTGTCTTTGATAATCGAGCATATTAGCTGGATATTGAAGAAAACCTGAAATACCTAGGTCTACCTCAAACTCTGAGCAAAACTCTGAGATCCTAAAAAAGGATTGGAAAGAGGTTAGGTGCATGCACATATGTGTGAATGTCCCAGAAAAATAAATAAATTTTGTTATTTAGCTTTAGACGGTATGAACTGAAGAATTGCTGGCACACATACTCTTATCATGAGGAAACAAATATAATTCATAGAGAAAGAGAAGAAAACATGCAACAGTACCTTCCCCCCTGCCAACACCATGTCGTATTGAGTAGGTTTATTCCAAGTCTCAGTTGTGGGCGTGGATAYATCTCATGGGATGAGTATGCAAAGGACAGTTGCTGTATTGTGCACTCTCCTGAATAAAAATATCCTGAGGTCACGCCTGTGGCGCTGTGTGGCTTGATATTCATTCTTTCTCAGATTACATCTAGGTCAGCTTTTAAGCTTGAGAGGGAGAGAGTGAGGAGCTTGCTTGATTTCCGTTTATTGTCAGCCTACAGCTCTGTGCTGGAGCTACTGAGTATGCACATTCTCCACTTCCTGTGCTTCCTGTGAAGGCAAAGGCTCAACTGCCTAGCTGACAATTTTGCTGATAATATTTGGTTTACTCTGCTGTAGAAGCACTATCTTCAGTATCAAGCAAACTATGGCTTTGGTCAAGAGAGAAAGCAGCAACAATCACAAATTAGTTGAAATATTGTGGAAGTGGTATGCTTATACTGAATTTTTTTTACTGCATCCAAATTTAAGACACACCTTCTTGTAACAGCTATTCATAAAGAATGGCTGCAGAGACTATAAAAAACTCTGAAGGGAGCAGCTTCTGTTTGCTCTGCCTAAACCACTCTACAGAAAGATTTTCTCTAGCCAAGATTTTTTTWAAAATATATCTTTTTACAAGCTCTCAGGTTACTAAATATGCATTGAATTTTTTTCTAGTACCTTCGTATTTTCCAGTGAAGTTGCTACACAGTTGTTCAAGTAACATCTGTGGAATTAAATTAAAGATCTGTACAAGATGACTGTGTTTGTTCCCATGAAAAACATGCATGTGCCAAATAGCACGTTGCTGTAGTTATTATCAATTGGACATTTTAAAACCCACATTATTCTTTCATACTCAGGAAAATATTTTAGTGACTAACTGTGGTTGTCTTCTCTATGGAACACCCCATTCATTCTGTCAGATAGTCTGTTTCTGACAGTGAAAAATGCTGTAAAGGTTTTCATATCCCAAATGGGTATATGGCTGGTTCTTGTGTTTTCCGATTGCTCTTTAGGGAATTCAGCTTCTTGCTTCAGACTTTCCCATGTGATGTAATGGTTATCTACAGATTGGTAACTACACTGTAGATTTATTATTAAAAAAAAATGAACATACTTTTCCAGCAGTTTTTGACAACTCCCTGTAATTATGCTGTTACTGTAGGGCTTGTATGCTCAAAGCAAAGATAAAACAGAAATAACAAAAGAACTGTAAAGGGAAAACCAGATTTAAGTATTTGGGGAGGTCTGAGTTGTTTCTCTGTCTTGGATTTTGTGCAGAACGAACATTGCAATATTTTATCTGAAAGTGAAAACACATTTGAATTCTCAACTACAAACATTTACACTGAGTTCTTCAGGATATTATTAGGCCTTTTTTAACGCTCAGCACAAGACACTAATCTTAACTGAGCTTTGTAAGCTGGAATTGCTTAGTAACAACTAAAAGGATTTGTAAGTGAAATAACGCTCTCTTCTTACATTGTTATTTCCCTCCCTGTGTTCTGTCTGTGCTAGTAGCAGCTTTTACTGTTTAAACTTCTGCACACACTTCAATTTCCTTAGTAATAATAAAACTTTAAATATTGATTAGTATTATTCAATCTAATACGTTGTCACTCTGTCTTCTGAGATATGTATTTGTCTTCTCTATCATGCGAATAGTCACAGCACTGTGGTTTTAACTAATCTGAAGTCTTAAATACTGATAAAATTAGGGGGATAAGTGTGCATGTTCATAAAGTTACCCTCYGAATGAACATTAAATTATTATTTCTTCTTATTTCTAAACATCCTATTTTGGAATTAAATGGTAGATTTTTCTCATTTTCCAGTATCTGAAATCTTGAGGGAGAAATTCTTTTAAATTTAAAGCATCCTAATTCAAAAAAATTTTCTACCCTGCCTGCATTGCAAAATCTTCATCCTTGCATAAAATATACAAATAGAATTTATGTCTTTTCTTTACTGGGTAGGAGTTGGGTGTGAATTTTCTCAGGCTTTGATTGCATTCAGCTCAGTCTCTCCTCCTCTCTTTGACAGAAGAAGGCATTTGTGTTCACAAAAATGAATCTACTGCTCCATCTCACGAGAATAATACAACAACACTGCGAGAGATCATTGTTTCCAGCTGTGGTGAAAACAATTTGATGACTGTGATTTTGCCTAACRTGAATATAGAACAACAAATGAAGCTCTACAAGATTTCACCATTTCTGGAAATCTTAAATACAACCAATAGGCCAGTGTGTGATTTCTTACTGTATTCAGCTAAGATGTGCAGAAATAAGCCATGCTGGTTGCTGTTACTAGTGTATAAAAGGAGGAGARTTTATGTTCTTTCTCTAGTATCTTCATATAATAAAGGGTGGCTATTGTTTGAAGACTAAAGCAGTTTCACAGCCATAACTTAGAGATTTATTGCTGACACCAAGTAGCAGTGGTTCATGTGATCTCTTACAGGACAGTAGTTGTGGAGATGCTAAGTGTGGATCTAGGTACTTTGCCTGACTGTTATCTGTAAGAAGACCCTGTCCAGAGGGACACTCTCACCAGCTAATTTTGTAGTCCCATTTTAGAACACAATGATAATCTTAGAATAATGTCTTGTTAATCTCTTGTTTCAAACCACAGCGAGTTTGTATATGAGGAAAGTGCTTGCCTGAGGCCTTGGAATTTATGCTTGTAGGTTAAGTGCAAGCGCTGTACTAGAGCAGTACTTCAGATAGTGCCACAAAACATTGCAAAGGATCTGTTGGCAAGATGCTCTCGGCCAGTAAAGGACACTCTCTTCCCTTTAATGTGAGAGAGTACACACAGTACAGTAATTCTATCTTGAGAGTGATCTTCCATAATTATGTTGGTAACTCCTGATTCCACTGTGCTGTAGTTCTTCCTCTTGGGAGCTATTCAAAGATGAATCATTACTAGGAATGAAAGCAGCTGTATTTTATATTTCAGCATCAAGAAAAGTTTGCAGTTGCTCTCATCAGGAATATATAGGGAGAGGCAGCTAAATTACCATTATTTATTTGTGATTTAAATTATTTAGTACAGTCTTATGGATAAGGTTATGTTTATACTTAGATAAAAATATGGATTCCTTTATGCTGGCTAGTCAGATGAGGCAGTAGCTTTTCAATGAGTCAATAAGTAAACAGAGAATCTTTGATGCGCTTTACTGTAGCTCTTACTTAAAGGCCAAAGCAATTTCTCCTCTTTGGCACTGCTCTGTTTCAAAAACATTTCTCTTGTATGTACATTTAAGATATTTTATAACTATGTYTGGCATAGACAAAGTGAGCTGCAAGTATCTTGTTTATCTGTCTTTGACATCAGTAACATAGTTGTATAAATTTCATCTGTAGAATCTGTTCAAAAACTGTCTGAAAGCAACCATTTTCTAAAAGGAAAAACAACCTCACTGTAGATACTCTTGTTTAAAATAMTCCAACAGATACTCCTCACAAAGAAACTAGAAGCAGGGAAAACAAATTAAAAAAAAAATCAAGTTTACATATAACTTGTACCATTTTGGAAAAGAGATGTAAGCRTGGGTCATTTAAAAAGATGCTTAAATTTAGGTATCCTGAAGTATGAAAAATCTGATTGCAGAAGAAGAAGAAGAACCCATAACAAAAAATATTATAACTGTAATAAAAAATTTCTACAAAATGACTTAGAGAAGACAAAGTTCAGACGTGGAAACAGAGAATATAAGGTATGGRAACTGATTAAAAATAAAAAAAAAAATCCTTCTTGCTGGTATAGTCCTCTTGGACATCGTGATGGCTAAACCAGATTTTCTATTTATACTTTTCTGCTATATAGAAATATGAATTTTTATTTTCTGATAAAGGTTAATTCTGTATATGTACAAATATACATACAGCATGTCCATGTCTGTATAACATCTGATCCCCAAAAAAGAGAGGCCTCACTCGAATGCTCTGTACAGAATTGCATGAGACTGTGTTTTTTCCTGACAAACTTCTTGCATTTCTAAACAAATTTTGTCAAAGCCAAATGTGAGTTTCTATTCAGGCAAGGGAATTTATCTGGAACCCATGTTTTACAGGCGTCAGCCAACCTGAGGACTATTTTTCTTCTCTGCAATTGCAGTTAGAGATGAAGTGTGTTCAAGCCAGCTGAAGCATACTAGGCCAGTATCTTTGGATTAAAAATGTGTGTTGGGACCCTGACAGAATCATCATGCAGCTGATGAAGAAGAATAAGAAATCATTCCTAGCAACAGCTGTTATGATGAGTGAGGATTCTCAAGTGTAAGTGAGCACCGTTAGGCAGTATTGATTTAAAGGAATCTCATCATTATGAAGACTGTAAAACTTCTCTCTTCAAACAATGGCTTACTGAATGGTCTATTTTGCAGTTCCCGGAACTTTGATCATCATCAAAGCACTTGTCCCCCGAACTATCCTCTAAAGCCTACTTTGAGCAGAAGAGCKGTTCAGTTAAGCAGCAATGGCAGACTGTCAAAAAATTTCTTAGGCATCTGTTTAATCCCAGTGGGCTGATTCACCATTTCCATGCAGAGACAGTGCAATGTGTGTATAAATGGCAAATTTAAATGGAGTGTTTCAGATCTCTTTGGTGATAGCAGAGATAGCGTAATATTTATGGAGGTGAACAGTCAGCTTTTCAGGAGTCTAGATTTGTTTTGCTTTACTTTGCTTTTACCGCTTGTCCTAGCTCTCTAAGAACACTAATGAAAGAGCAAAAACACGTTTAAATCTGGTACAACCAGTGATCTACTAAAACAATTTCCTAACTATGTCTGCTTGAATACTATGGTAATAAATGTATTTAGTCCTTGTGACCAGTGCTTCTTGTAGTGAACAATATAGTTCTGTTATTTCTGTAGAACACTCCAACTCTCTGATTCAATCCATTACTATGTCTGACTTACAGCTGAAATGAAAACCTTCTGGAGCAGAAGCTAGTCTCAGATATATGCTAGTGTAGTGCCAAGCAGAATGAAGCTCTGGCAGTGGCACAAACTAATAAGTAGTATGGAAAGTCATAGTAGCTTAGTCAGGGTCAAGCAGAGATGTTCCCAAACATAAAAGTCGAAGTAGCAGAGTGCTTTGTTCACGATAAATACAACCAGTTCTATTTATCTGTCTATTCACATGCTTGCTGTTAAATTGTCACCCTCTGTTAACTGTAAACTCCTTTTAGAAGAATGAAAAGGCTATCTGCTGGGGCACCTGATTTATGAGGGTTCTGCTCTTCTATGCAAAGTGACTTACTCCTGTAACAGATCAATCTTAAGCTTATCACAATTTAATTGGTGCAGGGATAGCAATAGGAAATGTTGAAATAACTCATTAGTTTTCTTTTGCTCAGTAGGCTTTTTTTCAAGATGTCTTCTATAGTATTTCTTGATATCTTCATCCTTCTTTCTAAGGGTCCCTGAAAATATTCTATACTTCTGTAACACTGAGGTGCACAACCTACGGATAAAGTAACCTGGGAGACTGTCCAGGACCCAGGACCATGAAAGAAGACAGTGCCCTAGTTTAAGCTAGGTGAAAGTCATCCACAAGATTCTGATTCCTCAGGATGACTTGGCTGTTAGTGCTAGCTGGAGTCTAAAGACGAGTAGGTTATCATTTACGTTATATACATGTACTTCTGTAGCATTTATGGCCAAGCACTCCAGCCAAGTATGTGCTAATGAGTGCATTTAGGATAATAGGAAAATTCAGGTTGGAAGGAACCCGAGGAGGTCTCTAGTGCTGCTCACAGAAAGGTCATTTTTGAGATCAGACCAAATTACTCGGCGTTTAACCAGTGAGGTTTTGAAAACTTCCAATGATGGAGACTGTAACTGCTCTGGATAACCTGACCTGTATGACTTGTCATGGTGAGTATTTTGTTATATCCAATTGAACCTTTCTTTTAATTTGAACTTATATCCGTTGTCCCTCATCCTCCCACCATTCATCACTGTAATGCAGATGGTCTCAGTAAATCTTCCCATGCTTGCCTGAAGAACAACTGACAACGTCCAGGGCTATGCTTGCATTGTCAGTAGTTCTTGTTTTCTTAATACAACAGGAGCTTTCAAGCCGATAGGAATTCTCTTCTTCGTCAGATTTCTGCACAGATTAAGATYGTTAAGACCAAACTCAGTGCTACATTGCTTCTACAGGTGCTGGAATTTATTATCAGCTTGATAATAACAGTTATAACTTATTATTAAACATAAGAGTTAAATTATTAAAGACTTATTAATATGGATAATTGAAAATACAGGAGAGAGAGGTCAACTCCTGTACTCAGACCTTTCAAAATCACATGCAACCCTGCACTCTAGTTGTAGGAAATCCCTGCTGAACCTTTGGCTAGATTCTAGGATAGAGTCTCTAGAGATTTTAATTATGAAGATGAGGCAAATCCCAATAAGCATGTGCAGGCTGTAGTGTTTCAAGTGTTTGAATTAGGCAGATTTGGGTGGATTTTCACAAGAAAAAGAAATGTTAGGCGACATCCAGTCAAATTTCAAATTCAGACTTAGAGAGATACTGAAGGTTTTCAACAAGAAGCATGATTTTTTTTCCTCTGTATTATTTTCAGAAGTGATGGAACTGTTTTGTCTAATATTCTTCCACTAATTCTATATCAGGATGAGACAGGAAGATGGCCTAGAAAACTTCAACCAGAAGAGTTAGAGCTGTGTAATTTAATAAAAATGAAAATAGAGTTGTGTGATGGGACACTTGAGCAAACATGATAAAATGGTGCTGCCTGCATGGTATATGTGTGTGTTCAGAATACTGTGTGTACTTGTATGTCGAAAATGTAAATGTGTTACACTTGCTACTGCCCCCCCCTTTTTTTTGCTGCTAAGTATTATATTATTAGGCAAATATCCTTGAACTAAGAGTTAAGAATGTTCTAAAAATGTGAGATACTTGGAGARTGTGAGGAGGGTATATACTTATGCAATACTTTTTTTTGATAATCAGAACCTGACATGGCATACATTTCCTGCAAACTATGTGAAATCTGTATCTTAGRTATGTAATTTTTCCTATAGGTTAGAGCTTCTGTGAGCTGTTGGTTGATGATTAAAACTGTGTCAAATGACMGTTTAACTTGCAGATCTGCATAGCCATTAGCAGATGTGGTTGCCATGCATCACTCACCACTTACTAATCAGTCAATTGAAATTCAGTGCAAAGGAGATGCAGATAAGAATACATTTTAGAAGAAAAATGACATTAGGAAGCATAATCTTTTTGCAGGCCCCACTTTGCAAACATAAGCATAATTACTTTTGAAGTTGTTCAAGTCAGTGTCAAGTCAGTGGGTTTGGGTCTGAAGTTCTTGGCTGAAATATTTCTGCAGGTTGATATGAAAAATAAATTATCAGATGTGGGCCAGAATGAAGTAAAATTTCTGGCAGCTGATCTTTGAATTCACCCTGCTCAGGCCACGGGCTGAAATCTGATATTGTAAGACACCTTTTCAGCTTATCAAAAAAGTCCTACTAGCTTGGGAAGATGTGGATGTAATCACAGCTGTGTAACCTTTGACAACTAAACAACATAAAACTTGTTTGAATTCACATCATACTCTGGGGAACTCCAATTTCTAGTCTTCTTCCACCCACTTTCTCCATGTCATATATAGTAGAAGCTGACTGTTGTTCACCTTTTAAAGGGAAGTGGGTAGAGCAGTGACCTGAACAACATATGAAGTTTTGGAGTAAGTTGCTGGATCTCTACTGCATTTTTTCCTGACTTTGCTGAAATCAGGGGCTGGGAGTCGTTAAGTTAAACTTACTTCCCTATAAGAGAAATGAACCTAAATCATTTCAGTGGTCAGTACAGCTGACTTGAAATTTGAAAAGGGCAGTATAGGGACAGTATGCCTTGCTGGAAAGCATGTCAAACAAGGTAATTGCAATAGATTTTTCTTTGGATTTGGCTAGGCTGTTTGATCTCAAAATGCAAAGCAAGTCCCACATAAGCTGAAATAGAAGGAAAATAGCTCCAGACAGTCCTAAAAAAGCCCCTCCAGGGCTTCATTCATTTCACAATGTGAGGAACATGACAAAGGGGAATGAATTTTAAATTATTTTTTAACCCTGATTTAATTAAATGTGAGCATCTGTTGGGTTTTTGGTTTGGGGGATTTTTTTAATCAGAATCTTAGATGTGAGACAACCTTTTGGTTAAAAAAAGCTTCTTTCTCCTAGCTGAAAATCTGSAGGGAAAAAAGGTTGGAAATATTTTCAGCGAAGTTAGAAATTCATACCTGACGTTAACCAAGCTCATTTTATRTATTTATAGTGTGTACATTTATAAATTGGAGATGTTTGATGAAGCTGGTGTTTATGTGTAGGGATGACAAGTTTTTTGACAACAGTAGAGAGATGTGTCAGTGTAAGTTGAACTTTTCTCTCCAGCAGCTTCATTATAGTATAAGCTTCTTCTCTTCAGTAGTAGCTTAATTTCCAGGTTAGGCATTTTTGTGTTTTGAAAAATTATACTATGGCTTTCTCGATCAGTTCCTTAAAGCTGTCATGGAATTGCTTTTTTGGAATGTGGTCTGTCAAAAGAAAGTCAAGAAGAAAAGTGGGCTAGACTTTTAAACTGTGCAAGGTCAGCCAAAACCCACAATCTGTAAGTTCTATTCTATTTATTTAAAGGATAAAATGGATGCTATGGAAGTGTTTTGCATTTATTCTCAATCAGTGATTTGATCTCAGAATCAAAATCAAAAGATTATGAATGACAAACTGTTTTTTTTTTTAAGCCTCCTTGTAAAGCACTTTTTTNTTTTTTTTTCCTGATGGTGGAATTGTCTTCATGGGGAAGTGATGGAAGTACCATCGGTTGAGATATTTACAAAATAATAAAAAAGCTAGACAGAGTACTACTGAGAATAACTCAGCCTTGGATTTTGTTACCTGTAAAATGTCTTCCACAGATATTATCTGTTCCCTAATGGAGAGAAGATTTTGTGTGTCCACAGATTGTTTGTAATACATTCCAACAATAAAGAAAGAAATGCAGAAATGCATTCTTTAAATATCTCAACTGCTGATAAGAAACAACACAGTGTCATTAAAGTAGATTGCAAATTCTGCGAACAGCAGTATCTTCTCCTGCTTAATATTCTCTCTGAAGAGCTCTGTTGTAACACATTATCACATTAAGAATGTTCAAGAAAATAATCAAGAAAACTCAGCAAAAATTTCTAGTTTAAACATTAAAATAATTTCCCAGATTTGTTGGAAAAAATAATTTCTCTTTCACATGACAAAGTAGAAACATTCAGAATTCAGAATTACTTTACTTTCCTTCTAGAGCAAAGTTCACAGTAAACTTTGTGGATAAATAGGTATTTTGTGAGGTCGTTTTCTGGGTACTGTGCAGAACCAGTCCTTTAAAGAAAAAATGAAAACAATAATTATCAAGCTATTCTGATTTTTTTTTTTTAATTTCTTTTTCCTGATGTATCCAAAACCCAAAACATAAATTAGAGCCTTTGTGGCAGGCCAGCGAGGTAGCTGTTCACATGTGTGTAGTACTTGCTATGAGATCATTCCCTCTTAAGTATAGGGAAACAAATAACAGCAAAAACACAGGATGCACCTGAAAGCGTTTCCAGAAATTTTTAGTGAAGAAYGCAGAAGAGTATTTTATGAAGTAAGAGTGTTTTGAGGGATTCAGAGAGAGTATGAATGTTGAATAGTAGGAGATATAGAAGAAGAATCTCTGATTTTAGTATCCCCGGGAGTTACTGGGGCAGAGGATAGCACAGAATTACAGAAGGTTGAGGACGGGAGAGACTTCTGGAGATGATCTAGTCCAACCTCCCTGTGTCCAGGCAGATTTTGAGTATCTCCAGAGAAGGAGCCTCCACAACCTCTCTGGGCAACCAGATATAACGGAAGAATGAACAGAATAGAAGATAAAGTATTCATGTATTCCTGACTTCTTCAGATTCTTTCCTTTACAATTCCTAGCCTAAAAGGAAGTATGGCAAAAGTGAAGGATTGGAGGGGGTGGATCCAAGTTCATAACATTAGGAGTGAGAACATTTATATGCATTGAGCATTTTAGCAGTAGTGAGGAACAAGCTGAATTTGATGCAAAAATGAACAAAACAGAAATGATTACATCAAAGAAATGAAAAACCACAACACGGAAACAGAAAGAAACATGTCAGTCTATTAAAAAAAAAAAAAAAACTTTAAAAAAAGGAACCACTGATAAACTTGTTATCTTTTATTCCATTTGTTTGTGTTGAAATGAAAACTAAGTAGAGCTTAGATACCTATCACTAAAAACTAAACTTCTAAGCTTCAAAATAATTGTGGTCAACACAATTGCAATGAGTCACTCTRTTGCCTTCATACCTATCTCTAACTACTTTGAATTATTCAAGTTTCTTTCTGAAAGATGGAAAACCATTAGAAATTAAATATAATTGTTTTTACTTTAATAATGGTTTGAAGCAGAATCTGTGAAATGCAGACTTCCCATACCATTGTGTATCTTTAGGAATATATGTGTGTACAAATATTGGTGTAGTTTTCAAAAATTTTAAGTAGCTAAAATTGCAGACCCAGATCAGAATCTGGAACAGGATGATTTGCCTTGGAGATCTGCAGTTCTAGAAGAGCATGTTCTGCAGTGAATATTTTCTTTTTTTCTGATGATGATTTACAGTATTCACTCTCTCCACTTTCCCTTCTCCACTAGCAAATCACATGCCTTCTATATGAGTTCTTGGCTCAAATTCTTCTATGATAAGATTGACAGTACAACTTGTAGGTCAGGAATATAATCTACTTGATCAGTCAGTGTGCACTGCAGACAATTACATACAGATGTAGATATATACTGCTCTACCCTGCAGCTAATTCATTTTATTTTTATTCCTATCCTTTCCTTCGGTATGTACATTTCATCCCATTTAGTGTAGCAGAGGGTAGAAGAAGAGCTGAATTTGGTTGTGTTAATTTTACAACGTTTGACATAACTAGATASAACTCACAATTTATTCACTTCCCTCCACCAATTCATTGTAAAAGAGTGTTGCAACAGTATCTTCCTCTACTACAGCATAAAGAGTCTGTGAAAGAGTTGTTGCATATAACTGGGGAAAAAATGACCTCATGGAGCATAGCATCTTTAATGAAAGTGACAGGACAAATCCACCTCTGGAGTGCTCACAGAAGGCAGTGGAATTATAATTAGAGTTGTTACAGTTGAGTTAAAAACAAGATGTTTGTTCTGCTGACTAACAGAAGAGTACCAGTTACAAAAGAGAGACTTAGATTTTAGTGAGTTGTTTAATGTTATAATAGTCTGACATATAATTGTCTGATATATTTACAAAAATAAAAATATTAATCTCTAAACATTCGAAAACCACAAGTAAATATTAATACTTTTCYTTTTTTGAAGCAGTCTGTTCTTAGTGAATGAGTTGCTTTACATAACGTAGTAACAGGCAATGATTGAAATAGAAGTTAGGAGCATCCCCACGAACACTATTCAGATATATAAGCATTGGCATGCCAGAGGAACCACTAATGACATGTTGCCATAGACAATTTCCATGATGCTGAATTTAAAATTTTGATTTACTTCCCAAAATATTCGAATTGAAATATCCATAAAATTTATATCAAAGAATCAGAAAGTTTTCACAGATTTTGACTGACAGTCTTAGAATTTTCTTCAAGAAGAAACAAAATTTGGAAGGAACTATATATAGTTATATATAAACAAACCTTAGGCTAGGAGAGGTCAGGAGKAAAGTTTAATTTTAGGGTTTATTATTCTGTAGCACCTTGCAAGAACGTTTATASTTTTCTTGGAAGCAAATGATACTATTGAAGATGGAAGTCAGACTAATTTGAGTTCTGATCCAGTACAGCAGTTTGTATGTGGGACTGAAACCTACTCTTCCCCTTTTTTTCCTCATCTTGGATAAAATGTTTAGCTGTGACCCATTGGCAGACTTTCTGCAACAGTACAATGAGTGTAATATATCTCCATGAATAAACTGTAAGTTACATTAAATAAAAAGGCAGATGGTTACTACTTAAATTATTTCAGTGAATTAGAAATGAGAAACCTTAAGTTTGTTTAACTTTTATAATTAAAAAAAATCCCCAAAGAGCTTCCTGAACATGCAGGTTTCTGAAGCAATAGAAGATCTCCTATGGTTTGTGACTGAACCATAGACTAATTAGTTGCACAGTGAAAAGTAAACACAATCTGAGTCTGGAATTTCATATGCCATTGCAATTTTGTGTTTGCAGAAACTGCCTGAGAAAATATAAACAGTCCTGAAATTCTATGGATAAAAAAATCCTTTCTACTGGGCCATATAAGACTAAGTCCTGAAAGGTATCAGCATACTTAATATTTACTTGACAGTCCATAAGGCTGTAGACCAGACTTTCATTGCTAAATGTGTAAGGAAAGACTGAAGGGTCGCATCAGATCAAACCTTTTATCTGTGAAAAATAATCTTGAGTGTTTACAAGTTCTAGCTTAGTCTTAGAAGATACAGCCCTTGCATATTCTTTCAAATGTTTTTRAAGCATAGCACATTCATTGCAGACAGTGTAATTTAGGCTGGTCTTTTGTATTTGTGGCCCTTCTTCGTTAGTTTTTCATTTTTTGTAAGCTTAGATTAAACTTAGGATCCAAATGCAAAGAGTCTACTCTAGCTCCTGATGGGCATTAATACAGAATTTTCTAAGTCAGGATTTGTATAGCATATACTAAAGCTACTTACATAAGAGTTAATTACACAAACTCCACTGCAGTTTGAACAGAGCCAGTATCAAATATTATTCAAAGTAGTTTTATTGTATAAACACTTTAAGAGTTTAGTTGTCTTTTGCTTAGGTAAGATAGAAAATATAGGATCTTCATACAGTTAGCTCTAGAAAATATTGGGCAATTGCATCTGTTCATATATCTAGACCTTGTAATATTAATGCTGTTTAAATAGGCGAAATAATTTAACTGAAACAATGCTAAAGTTCCTCTGAAGCTGAAAAAGTAATATAGGTTGAGATCTCTTCAAAGAAMATTTTTACAGTAGTAATAGTAGTAAATAAATCCATTCATTTGCTTCATTTGCATATTTTATTGTAGAGTTTTGGAAAGTTAGCTGTGAGGGTTTTATTTTTTTTTCTGTTCTTACACCTTTATGAACTGGATTTCCGCTGGAATTCAGCATATTGAAACTTCAGGATACTGTTCACTGATTTAGAGTTATGATGTCGTATGTGTTTGTAATCTGCGTGCTTCATCACATCTGAGTTGCTGTCTCTCCTAGATATTGTGTGGCATTACTGTTATCTTACTCTTCACATCTTTGCTCATAGGATCAGCCACCTGAGCTCCTTCTGAGAATACTGCTGATTCTTCATATTTGTCATGAGTAGCTTTACTAGAGAAAATCCACAGCTGCTTCAGCCTTCAGATGTAATGAATACTTGATTAAATGCTGTCTTTTCCTCATCTAAAGCAYCTGAAGGTGCATTGTACCCTTTGCTCGCATTTGTATGCAGTTGAAGGTAATAACATATAGCAGATTTTCACTTTTTAGTATAATTTTGAAGAATAGTTTTTGAATCACCCTTATACSGGTTAGTTTGCAGCTACTGTTTTTGGCATGTGGAGGTTAAAAATGTGCCTATAAGTACTTTGTTTTAAATGAAGGTGATCTGATACTTAGCTGGAAGTGTGGTTGGCCTTGAGGGTTGCATTTCATGGTAGATGTCTACCGGAGCTCCTGCCTTCCATGCCAAGGAGAGATGCTGCTATAGCAATACTGAACCTGAGAGATGCCTGATATGCTGTGGAAAAGTTGACACTGCCTAGCTCTCACCAGGCCAAAATCCCCTTCTTTAACCTTCAGGCTAGTAAACTGGGGTCACTATARACTTCACCTTGCAATGTAAAGGTTGTTGGCTCTAAGGCCTCCAATTCATTCTGAAATTGCATGAATCTTTCATTTCATCTTAAATCTTAGAGAAGTTTGCCATATTACTGTGCCTTTTCTACAGAGAAGTGTTTGCAGTGTGGGAGCCCTGCGTGTGCTAGAAGGTGGGAATATGCTTTAAGGGCAACTTAAAGCAGATTTGTCACCCTCAGTAGTTTGTGGTGAGTGGAAGCAACTGCAATATTCGCTTAGGAGCCTTGGCAAAGCTGAAACTGCTTGGTCTTCACCCTCAGTTTCCTGCTGTAAGTAGCAATAGTCTTACGAATCTGTGATGGTTGGTGTTGTACAGATGCTATGTGGTGTCTCAAGTCTCTAGGAGGTTTAACAGAAGTTCATAGAAACAGTGCCTCATTTTGTATCTTCTGGAGCAGCTAAGCTCATGCTGTACATATCTCTTGCATTTGGACACATTTTAAGGTTGGCGATGAGTTCTATAATCCATCCTTTCAGAACCATTTTTGGAGCATCATTTTCATACACTTACCCTGTTGTCACAACAGGGTAAAACAATATTATCTGATATTTGTAAGTGGAAATACAGAAACCTTATATAATCATTGAACACAAATGCTGAGATGGATCTGTATATTTAATGTTACACACTGATGATATAATAGACATGCATCAAATAGGGCAAATCTTCAAGAATTCATTCAGATTTACAAATTTTACGTAGGAAGCTTTCCTTTTATTTCAGGGAGAGTTTGACTAAACAAAGACTGAATCAGAACTAAATAAGCACTACAGTTGTAGTTAGGTACCTTGACCTCTGTACACCTGAACCCCCAGTTTTAATCAAAGCTGTGGTTAGAAAGTATCTTGAACCCACTATATGATGTCAACACATTCTAATGTAGAAGTAATGTGAGGTGATAAAAACATCAGTAAAGGTGTCCCTAGTGTTCTGCTGGAGATATGGAATTCTCCTTAATAGGCAAAATTTGTTTTAATTTTATACTTACCTCACTGCTAGTTCTGTTGTTGTTTTCATTTTACCCATCGTTATTAAAAGCTTTTAGCAAAAGGAGTAAAACCAAAATAGTTCTCCACCCAGTATATTGCATGTTCTGGAGGCAACAGAAAGGAAATAGCCTTGTTGTTTGCACAATGATAGTAAAGGCTGTGCAGAGTAACATGCTTAAATATGAAACATTACAATCAGTGTGCCCTGCTGGTGTTAATCGTGTACCTAACCAGCATTATTGCAATCTTTAAATAAAGTGCAGGTAGATTAGGAAAGCTGAGAAAACTGTCTCCATAACCCTTTGAACCCTTTTTAAAGGAGTATGAGTAATTTTCCATCTTTTTCCATAAAACATAGACTTGATATTCTGTTCATTTAAATGTGCTGTTTGACTTGCTGAAAGAAAGTAATGTAAATGAAATCTGAATTACAGCTGTGTTGTGTTATAATGAATAACGTCTGCTTAGTAAGACACTGAGTCAAGGACCTAGTTTTCTGTGGAAGGAAAATATTTGTGAGTTTCACTGGAAAAGCTGACAGAGGTACATCTGTGTTTCTCTGCTTCCCATGCTGAATGCTAGAAATAAAGCAAATTGTTGATTTGGCTAGAAACAACAAAAACACAGTTTAAGAATCCTACCTTTTTCTGCATGACAGATTTTGAGAAGCAAATACCAACTCTTGAAGGTTGTTGTTGTTGTTCTCTTTGGTTTGCCTTTTATATTTTATATTAGTTGAGGTATTAGCTTCAGTCTGGAATGTCTAAAGCAAAATTCAGCAAGTAAACCAAYACTTGGTTTTGTCTGAGGTAGATAACTGATTAGCAAAGGAGGGTATAAAATCGGGTATCCTGTCATGGTCTAAATTTGTATTTCAAATTTTGAATAGACACTTTAGCTTCTGGAACAAGTAATTCCTGTTGCAGAGTTTGAGAGGTTTTTATGATGTATATGAAGGCTATTCGAAGAGAAAATAATCTGTTTTTCAGGTTCACTGTGAAGTCAGCTCTGGATATGAGCAAAATTTAAACATGATGCTGGACTTTCTTCTGTTTATATGTTCCATTTGCATAGGCAATTTGGAATATATGTAAGAGTTCTTTGAGAATCATATGGCAATAGCATATAAGAATTTGTTAAGTCATCTAATAAACGTAGACTATTTCAACTCTTTCATTCATATACTAGCAGACAGAGTTTAGAAGACATTTGAAAAATCATACAAAAATGTAGCAAACTGGCATGACCCTGTATTAGTTTGTGAGGCAATTAATTTCTCYATGCTCAAATTAAAAAATGAGAATTCAGTATGAAAAAAGTGTTTCATAAAAACACTTATGGGCTGGTTCACAGCCTAGTCTGCTGCWGCAGGAAAAGGATGGAACACCTGGAGTACTGAATCCTGCAGGCTGACAAGGACCAGAGAAGGCCAAACTCAACAAATCTAAACGGAGCTGTAAATTTGATTTCAACRGGGCCAGACTTGATACTGGTACTGTACTTTTCTCAAGCATTGCTTCACTGGTCATGCTGATGACTCAGGGTCATACACACCATAAGTCTCACCTTAAGTAGTGCCTAGCCTTCCAGAAAAAGATTTATATAAATTGAGCCATCTAAGACCAAAACTTCATTTTGAAAAAGGAATCCAAGCTGCTACCAGGTGTATCATCTAGGCAACTTTTTGTTTGACTTTAAATTTACTTATGTACCCAGAGCATTGCTTTCATGCATGTCCAGAGCTGCCTTAATCTGGATAATTCAGAGCCTATTTTCTACCTAGAATTGATTTTGATCCAAGAACTAGACAGCAGAACAGCTATTCAGTTACAAGGCAGCCATATATAAAACATTCTTACGAAGTTGAGAACTTTACAGTTTTAATAGTTTGTGGTAATTTGAACAAGACTATAGGAGGGAACCTATCATTAAAGAAAGCATGCATGTGTGAATACATATACATACTCTTATGCAGCTGTGGGCCATTTTTAGTTTCTTTTCCTACAGGCTTATTTTAAAAAACTGCAAGGAAAGCTCAGCTGTAACTGTTAAGCAGGCCATTGCGGATGTGATTKCATTTTCCTTATCTGCCTGAAAGGAATCATACTTTAAATTCGCCAGAGGGAAATTTTCAGATTGCTATCCGTAGACCTTTTAATTATTTCACAGCCAATTCCCATTTTGTCTAACAGGAGCTATACCTAAGTGATCTCTATAGACAGTTTCTAAATGTGTAAACTATATTCTTTTTTTTTTTTTTTTTTATTCTTTTTTTTTTTTTTTTTTCTTCCCTTGTTGATGAAGAATAACCTCTCTGGATAAGGCATTCTCCTCTCAGAAGAACATCTGGGGAGAAAGGGGAGAAAGTCAAGCTACTGATATTCTCTAACACAGTAACTCGCTTTCCTGGAGKGTATATCACTCTATTGCAAGAGCATTCTGAAAATCATGGAGCACATGAGCACTAGCAGATACCAAAGATTCTTGGTGTAATCCTACTGCAGCAATATAACTTTGCCATTTCTGGAAGTAAGAGGAAATCTTTGAAGACTAATGTCCATTTCCCTCAAATGGTAATTTGTTATTTTTTTAATATGTACTCCTCTCTGACATTGATAGGTTATGCGCTTACAAATATTCTAGTTCTTCTCAGATCTGAAAGGGTCATACCCGTTCTGTAACAGTAGCAAAAATACCATTGGGTTACTACAATGACATTGTACTACAGTATCATTTTTGAAAATAAAAGCCTATTACAAATTTTATCATGGTCTTCCTGTCAGGCATTWAAAATAGGAATAGCCAAAAATCAGTCTTAATCTAGAGATGAAGCTTCGTGAGTGAATTTGATTTTTAGAATGTCTTTTTGCTTTGAAGGAAATGAAGGAAATACTGATGCAGTCCATATATATGGACAGGTAATCCTTTTTGTAAATAATATTGTCATCCAAACACTTAGTTTGTTACAGCTCTCAAGATCTTGGACGCTTTATTTTGCATGCTTTACCATTTGATCCAATTTTTCAGCAGTGTTATCAGTAGGGTCYGAAGAAATTCTTCATGAATGGCTGAAATCAAAATTATGTGCCTCAAAAACAGGATTTAAAGTGCATAACACCAAGTTGGTCTCTGTAGGATATAAATGATTTCACTAAAAGTTTTTCTTACATAGCAGGGAGAGAGGTGTCTGCCTAGATTCTTTGAAGTGTATTATGTTATTTGATCTGAGTTACCTTATCCCTCAGTTACTGAGGGATAACCCTGAGTTACTTTTCCCTCAAGTTATGCATGTCTTGTTTCTGCTTTTTTGAATGTTTTTGCCTGAAAATCTTTTTGATGAAATTTATACTAGCACCATTTCCTTTTTGTTCTTTAACTTGGAGAAAAATTATTCAAGGACAAAATATAAAAATCATGTATTTTTTCCTGGAATTAATAAATGTTTTAAATCTATTTAGGTTAATATTTTGTTGTTTGTTCCCCTTGAAATGAGGTCTGTATATTGTAAATATGTGTTTCAAAGCTGACATGTAGGATGCAGAGATTCATTTTCTCATTCCTTAAAATTTTTAAATAAATCAGAATAATTTCTTATTCATTTACCTTTAAATATTTTGTCCCTATCTAATTGGAACAAAAATTTATTTTCACTAAATTATTTTAAACAGATTTTAATATTACATGCAGGTTATAATTTCAGACATAAAATAGGTACAACTACCACTTAACCTAGTCCATTATTTAAATGTGTTTGGTTTCATTCCCTCCTCTCTGTGCTTTTCTTCATGTCTTCCTTTTTTGTTATCTATTTACACAATATGACATTTATATTTGAATGTKTTTTCTCAGTAGTTTGTTGTTGGATTTTTGACATGTGTAGTGGCATATTTAGACGGTGTTATCAAGCTTTTTTTCATTTCCTGTTCCCAAGCATACCATACAGAGCATTGCTTTTAGCACTTCAAATGCACAGGTGTATGTATCAGTTCCATTTTATTTCGTCTTCTCGTGACAAATAGTTGAGAAAGGAGTAAAAATTTAAGTAAAACTGTAATATATCATTATTAAACTTTCTGAGGATTTTGACAGTTTCACTACTTGCTACACCCCTGTAGGTCCCTTAGCACAGTAAGCCTAATGTGAGCTGAAATTTCCTTTTTCTGTAGGGCATTCTAATAAAGCAGTAAGACCTGGCTGGCACTGCTGAGGTTGCCTCTGACTGAGAGRCATCCCCAGCTAGCTGCCTCCGCTGGCAGCCTTCCAGGGCGAACCATACAGACTCTAAAATTGTCTGTAGCTGGTGGAAGCGCAGGAGAATCAATCATGCTGGAAAAGTGAGGAATGAGAGAGAACTGTAATAACCCTCTAGGGAACACTTTTGAAAGAATATATCCAAATATCAGCAACATTTACTGAGTGTGTAATCCCATACTGTCCCTTGGGTCATAGCTATATTGTCTTGAGYGTTTGGAGGCAACAGCGTTTAGGAGAATGCAACTGTTGTCATCATTGATTTCATATCAGAAGATGCAGCAAATAGAGGAAAAGAGCTTCCTGCTCTCTAGGAGATGGTTTCACTGAGTCAGTCCTATTGCTGTATCTGAAGGGATATAGCAAGCCAAGTTCATATTAATAATCCTTTGGAATTTGTTAAAATATGAGAATGATTTTGATTCAGATCCATGCAGCACTTAAACTTTATTTAGGTGCCCAAATTTTGCCTGAAACCAATAGGACTTGGTATCCTAAATCCTCAGAGCTTAAACCCATTGAAAACCCATTCCAACTCAACCCAAGAATTTTCTATAAGAATCTATTTTTTAATACACATTAGCAACTGTACTTTCTTGCAGTAGCCAGTCTCCCCTGGTATCACAATGACACTTTGAAATGATGTTTCTTGGTTTATGTTGGCCCTAGGCATTCCTTATGAAATTCCTATGAAGCAAGATGGAAGCAGAACAGAGATAAAGCGACAATTTAAAAATATTTCAGTGAAAACAGGCATCTGGGAAGAGGTTCCATTACTTTAAAAATATTCTTTTATCTGAGACTGTCACAAATAAATATCACACATTTCTCTAAGGATTTCAGTAACCCGCCCCTCCTTATGTCAGAGAAAACAGTTAGGCTGAAGCAACAATTTTGCAGCTTTGTTATACTGCTTTATGACAAAACAGTTCTCTCAAATCTATAGCCACTTCACTCTTTCCCTCATGCTACTGTGGAGAACTGGAGTTTATGGAAATGCGTTTTTTTWAAAAAAATCTCAGTCTCCTCATATGTGAGGAGAGAGGGAATAGGTATTAATGTCARCCTTCACAATGCCTACATGCTCAGCACCACTTTAATTTGCCCTAWGCCTTTTTACTGCAATGAGATCGAGATGAAAACTGAGTTTTGATCTCATATTGACAGCTGCATTTGAACTGAAAGTCATGATTCTCCTCTGCTCTGCTGTGAGCTGAATCACAGAGCTARATATTCTCAAATTTGTATGGAAAGGAGTTGAAACGTAAAACAGACCTGAATCCTGTGGCTTCCATCCATCTCTATGTGTGATTTTTCTTTCACTGCATCTTTTATTGCTTTTTTGCTACTAAAAGTGACTRTTGCAGAGGTAAAGGAAAGCTCTTACATCAGCCAAGTATAACCATCAGCTCTATGCTCTGGTTTTCCAACTTTTAACAGTTATCATGACTGGTTASTGACAGACGTACTTGGCCAAGTAACATAAATATAAAAAACATGTTTTTACAGCACAAAGTTTTGCTCTGGYGAGCTGAGCCTTTGTAACTTATATGCCAGACAGGAATGAGTCAAGAACAGCAGCACTTGTTGAAGAGGAGCAGAACACTGTGCCAGAGGGGTAGTGTTGCCAGGGTGGGCATGCATTGCTTTGGCAGCCTCTGGCAGTAGTGTCATAGGGATCGTGAACTTCATTATAGGTCATGCACTTACGTAGACAGTCCAGAGTAAGAAGACATATAAATTCTGTCTGCTCTATATACAAGAGGTGAACTTTAGCTCATGCACATTAGTCCTTCCTGGTCCAAAGTGATCTATGTGATACAGTATTTGAAAGATTGTCAAGAATCAGYCAAGACATCCGTGAATCTTAAAAGTATTGTAGCTTCAGAGCAAGTATTAGGTTTGGCCTAGTACTCGTTCAAGGAATATGCAAGGATCTGTGCTACAGAAGACATGCTGGGTGCTAGATTCTGATAATCTCCTAGTGATTTTTCTCTCTGTCCCTCAAAGTCAGTGAAGGCATAATGGAAATGTGTTAGTCATTATACTGCTCATTATTTTCCCATTAGAAATTGTCGGTCTCATAGTGAGAAACTGGAACATACTCTGGTCATATTCTACTAGAATAGAAACAAAGCACTCAGAAAAAGTTAGCAATAACCTTCCCTCTGAAAYTGTTTAAAGTAAATCAGAGGATCAAAATACAAAATGCTCAGGAATATAAAAGTGATAAAATCTTCAAAGACAAACAATTCTTTTCTCTTTTCTCTCACTAGAACAGTCTGTCTGCAAGCAATATAAGTAACTATGCCTGAAGACTGACGTTTAGGTTAGTTGTGAGGTTCCTTTTACACTTAAATGAAATACAAGGATACATTATTTTGTGATGTAGGAGACAATTTTCCAAATTTATGGCATCATAGTGAATTATTGTTTTAAATATCACCTTTGGCTTTTAATACTGCTTATAATGATACTGTACTATGGCAAGAATCTCCGTCTTTTTCATAACTAAGCACTTACTTAAATATGGTGCATAATTTAAGTATGAGCCAAGTCTCTGTTAATGCCATCAAATAATCTGGACTTGTATAACTAACTTTCCAAGTAGCACATTTTGATTTACTGTTTCACTGGAAACATGGGAAAGAACAATAGGACTAGAATTTTTTTCAGGACTCTGTCTTCATAGAGGTGAAGCCTAGATACAGAAACAGGCTTAGTAGCACATATCATTTCTCTCAATTTTTTTTTTAAATTCTAAATCTGATTTTAATTCTTTGTGTTCCTGTACTTATCTTCCTTTATATTTCTAGTAAGATTTAAGTGGGCATATAATAAAACCAATGTCTTGTTCCACGAAGTGTGACTTAGAGAAAGTGTTGTTCTCTCTGGTTTTCTCCCCTACTTTGTCCTTCAGCATTTTCCAACCCAAGAATTCAGCAGTCAGTTGGAGAGACAAATGAGAAGGGAAAATTCCTGGGGACTGAGAAGCGGAGTTTAATATCCAAAACTGAAAAAACTCCCAGATTAATAAAACAAGCCAGACACCCATCAGACACAAACTCTGGCCCAAAACCTGCAGGTAAATCTATTTGCATGGACAATTACCTACACAGTCCAATGATGTCAGTGGAAATCCAGGTAGAGGTAAGGATCTGAGAGCTGAAGTTTGGCTCTGCTCAGGATAGGTAAACTGTTCAGGTGTTTCATTTCTTTGTAAAGTGAGACAGACATTAGATGTTTGCTCCAGTTACATACTTTTACAGTAGACTATCATACAGTACCAAGCTACTCAGATTACTAGCTGTCAGGCTGAGCTGGGTATTATGCTCACCATTCATTATTGAGAAGCTAACTGCAAATTTTTAGASAAGGGCATGAATCAAAGTAAGATATTTCCTCCTATTGTGATATCCAWTTTTTTGCCACAAAAACCAGTTTGATTCAATATTGTCCAGTTTTTGATCATGTCTGGGGGGAGACAAACTGAGAAAAAGTGGAACTGGCTTACTAGCAGAGTTTAATGGGACAATTGACAGTTACGAAACTAACTGAAACAAATGATACTACAATTTATAATGCTTTCATGAATAATCTGTTTTCATGAGGAAGTGATTGATGCCTGTTTACAAATGCTAAAAGTATCTTCTACCTCTTTTATAATCCACCAATCACTTATGAAACAGGAGGAGGAAGAATGTGTTTTATTCATTCATTACACCATGTTATTATTTCAAACTTTAAAATATTTTTATTGCTGTTTCTGCTTATTGTCTCTACATGCTTTCTTCTACCCTGATTTTGCAAACTCTTATCCCCAAAGTAACAGATGTCCCATTGATTACTAATGTAGAAGATTAAATTTACTCTCAGAAGTGTTTAGAGGAAAAGAGAAAAGTGCTCTGAATAATTCAGATTTCTTCATCTCTTATTCTTCTTCTTGTTTATGCTTCTATTTTTCTTTCTAGATCCTATGCTCTTTAAAATCACCTTTTYCACACTGTGTTCAGAATGCTCTTTAGAAAGTGTTTTCTCTTAATAACTTTAACTAGTTTAGACTATCTCTTAGACCGAACTAAGAGATACTGAACACACAAACTTTTTTCTAAAATGTATATCTGTCAGGTTCAGACCCTGTTATTAACTTCAGCAGGTAAATCTCTTGGTGAACTTCCTAACAGAGTCTTGACAGACTTCTAGATGAGAAAATCAACATACTTGATGATGAATGGAAAGAATTGCTTGTTTTTCTCAACTTTTTACGAATTTTATTTATTTTTATAGATGTCCTTCTAGTGTCTTTTAAAAATTCTGAGTTTCTGAAGTTGTTCAGGAAGCACATAACTTTTACTCTTYAAGTATTTTGAGCAGTCCGTACGTATACAGTTTATATTTTCCAAGATTATAAAGACAACATTCATATTGAGCACAAATTGAAGAGCATGGTTTCTAGCTTGAGTTTTAGGTATTCAGAAAGGAAAAATAAGCCACCTGGTAACAGTGGTCACCTGAAAAGATTTCCAAACTCTTCTTGTGACTGGTTTAAATACATTCTCATTTCTTATGTCTTACTTATTTATAGTTTTATTTTATTTGTCTTTCCTTTGCACTAACAGAATGTCCAATTCATCATCTCTCTGATTCCAGGAATAGCTGACAGATTCCAGTTATTTTGATTATAAATATATTTGGGTAGCTGTCAGCCTGAAAAGGTATTTTTATCTATATATAAATAACTAATTACCCTAAATTCAATTTGTGACACTTGTATATACTTTCAGCTGAGATCCACAGACAAAATACTTAAGTGTTTCATGTGTTTTAAGATCAAGTTGACAAGGAACCAAGTGCATGACAAAGGGGAAGGAGTTCTGGCATCTATTCCTGTTGTTCTGTTTGACATTTTGGGTTAATGTAGACATGTCATTTAAACCTTCTGGATCTTCCAATAGCTGATCTCTCAAGTAGGATACTATCAGTGTCTACCTGGCAAARATGTTCGTAAGAATTACTGCACAAATGCTTATATATATACTTCGAGATTCTACAATGAAAACGTTTTGAAAGAAAATGCAAGATCACTGTGGAAGCTCTAGTCTTTCAACTTTTGTCTCTACTAAAACATAGAAGGTTAATGATATTGCAGACTTTTTAGTTCATTATTAAATGCTTTTTTAATGGATTAATTTTAGTTGTCATCTGCAATGCATAAAAATCATTCAAGGAGAATCTCGGTAGGGAATATGTATAGCAGCCCAGTGTCTCTTGAAACATCACCATCCTGATGGCTAGAACTTCCCRTGTCACATCCCAGAGCCTTACAGTTATGTCTGAACAAGCCTGAAAAGGGCTCTTAGTCTCTTCAATAGGTATTTCACAGCTTTATTCACTTCAAAAAATACAGACTCCTCTGGTTTTGGCTGCTACTTTTCTCTGGCACAGCTRAATTATTTTATAGGACATAAACCTTCCCACACAACTTCAGCTCATGTCTTTGGCAACTTAGCTAACTCCTGTTGCTGCAGAGCCAGAATATATGGAAGGCAGCCATGCAGCTGGCATAGGTTGACTTAACAGACTGTGATCAGAGACAGCAGGGTAATGACTCCTACAAAAATGGGAGGCTCTCAGAAGAGGCCATTGCCATGGCAGATGACTCATCTTTCCATTCATTCCCTTTGGTCTCTACTAAGAGCATCCTGATCTTCACTAAACATGCTTCCAAAAAAAGCTTGAGCTATATGGAAAGAAAAATTTTGCCTACTGTGTACAGGGTTTTGTTTGTTTGTTTGYTTGCTTTTTTGGTTTAGATGTTTGTTTGTAATTCAGAAATCCATAAGGTTTAATTTCTTTGCCACAACTTTGTGATATTTCTAGTACTTACCGAACTGGTATGCTAGATAAATCCTTAAAAGCTGTAGAAAAAACTATCTACTATTCATTCATGAATTCCCACACCAATAGTTATCCCTTGTTAGTGTCTTATGCCCAGGATATGCAACAAATACAAATAATAATAATATAAGAGATTATATTTTACTGGTTAGATTATGTCCTTATAGTTTACTGCTTATTGTAGAGGTCATACATAGCGAATATTGTTTGGGTGAACTCAAAGGGATAACTTTCTTGATAATTYGGGTTATAGTCCAGCACTGTTGTCTGTCAAGGGACACCTGCACACAAAAAGCACAATATTCCTGTAGGCTGAGGTATTTCTTCATGCACATTTTGTCACTGATAAATTTATCAAAATATTTARTAAAAACATATCATGATGCTAGTATTTTAATCGCATTGCTTCAATACATTTCTTGTTACACAGAATTGTTCATATCCCAGTAAGGATTAAATATAGAGTATGATTTAAGTTTAGAGTAGTAGACTATGTTAAATTTACACTGAATAGGTTAGGTGAAAATCCAGGAAGCAGGGGTTTAGAACTGTGATCCAGCAGAGCAGTTTGGTGAAATGTTGTCCTGACTTAAGTGGGATTATCCATGTATTTAATGTTAAGTATAAAAGCTTTGATGAATTAGAGCTTTGTTTAACCAAAAYACATTCCTTGCTTTTGTAGAATTAAGGGGAAATATGTGGAAGCTAAACCAAACAGCCTCAAACAAGATCTGTGAAACATCTTTGGTATATGAATATCCACAGACTAAGAAGAGAAACAAAACCAGAAGCAACACTTGAGAAATTGAATTCAAGGTGAATATGAATGAAAGGCTTCTCTWGAAGGTTGTGCAGAGAGCTTTTGAGCATGCTGGAGATATTTTCCAGGTTTCTTGTTAACTTTAAATCCAAAAGCCTATTYGAGAGTAAAGAGTTGGTTCAGTTCTTTTTGAACAATTTCAGTAACACAAGTCACAAAAATTCCCTCCTGCCCCCATTTATCTACRTTGCAACTAAGACTCAAACCTGTAAGGCTAAGCTTTCTTACACCCACAGAATAAAGGTCTCTAAAGAAAGTAGGAGTTAAGATTGCTGAAGTATCCTGTTGTAATGGGCCCTTAATTTTTATATAGTATATAGTAATTTTGAATAACTTTTTTACTTCTATAAATAAGCTTATCTAGACATGAAACTGGAAGGATGGAGTTATGGTGCCTTTTATGTGTGGGACACCTGTATATTTTCTATCCTGTGTTATCTTTATACTGTCGTAATATTTCATTCCCAATTTCAGAGGGCAAACCTCATGCAATCTACAATCCGTTATACTCCCATAGCATCTTTATTTAATCTCAGCCATATATAACTTCCTATCTTATTTTTCAATTTTGAGAAAAACAGGGTAGTTTTCAGAGCTGTTTTGGCTGAGATTACTTATAGTAAATGCAACAGAACTTTTGACTACCTTGGAAGAACAAAGCGATTCTAATACTATAGTTCACACTACTTAGGGTTTAAATATATATATAAACAAATCTAAAGTGATAAACAAAATCCAGATATCTGAACTGGAWAATTCATTCAACTATTTGAAAATCCTTGTAGTTCCTATATATTCTGGTTTCTAATTTAATTTTAATCAAATGTATAAAAATATAGGCCAGCCACGATGGGGTTGGTCGACTAGTTTGTGATGAGTTACGCTTTTGCAGCCTGTGGTGATTCTGYGCTTCTTTAAAATTTGCAGTCCTTTGCCATAATGTGATATTTTCATCTTTAAATCTYTCAGGAAACTGTTACCCCCAAGCATGCAGTGGAGCTCTGAATGGACAACYGAGCTGAAATAGGTAATGTTTGGATTTGAAATGTCCATATCTCTTTGTGAATGCAACAGTTAGTGTAGCTGAACATATAGTATATAACTATATAACTAACATATAGTATAGCATGACAGAACAGCTTTGTCATTCTTTAATGGAGTGAAGTTTGCTGAGCTCTAGCTCAGGACYGGGCTGAAGTTAGTTATAAATAGTGAGATGTAAATGAAGTACTGGGAAACAATTTGAAAGAAATAGATTGAAAGAATTGATTATATGATGGTGAAATATGTAGCAGGCAACAATTAAATGTGATCTGATCCCTATACCAAACGACTCTCTAAATCCTACTGAAATAATCTTCAAATTTGTGCTTAAAGTTTTGTAATACAATGAAAGGAAAAAGCGTGTCTTCTGGTGAGGGTAGTAAGAGAAAATGAGTGTCACGTATTTTGGGGGCATTCTTTTTTTTATCATTGCATAAAAGATCCATTTATAAAAGCAGGTCGGTGTGCACACTGATTTCAGAATTTCGGGGTTACCTGGGCTGGTYTGCCTCACCCTCCTCAAACAAATTCAATATGTCTTAGATAACTAACCTCAGATATTTTGCCTAAGGTACTATCAGTATTCCTCATATGTAAGTGCTGTCTACAAAGATCAGTTACTATAGGAAATTTACAGAGGAAATTATATAGATACACCATCATGCAAGCCAGTTAGGTTTGGATAAGTTTCCTAATGATATARAAGTGTCAAGTTATTTTAGCTAATATTGGCAAGATTATCTCATATGATTATATTTTGAAAAGTTAAAAGATATTACATGTATGCGAGTGACCTTTAGGTCCATTTTAAATGAGTAATTGTATTCCATACAGCTGACCGTCTTCCCTGCTCCTCATAGTTTTTCAGCAGACGTGTTTGAAGGATGTTAATATATTTTGCTAGATTTTCCTTTTAGAAAATTATTATTTGTGTTTCTGTATCTTCTGATGACTGTGTTAGCTGATTCCTTTTCAGCCCRGTTATTTCCAACAGTCAAAATCAAAATAGCTAATGTTTGCAAGAGAAAGTATGCTGGACTCAGCAATTTTTCCAGTGATTATTGTCTATAGTTCCAAATTACTCTTTCTGTTTTTTAAAGGTTCTGAACTTCTGGATATTTAATTTTCCATTATAATTTTAAAAATACATAAAAATATAAATATCATTCCAGATTCTGAAATGAACAAGTTCCAATACGGTTTACATGAAAAAGTCTGGCATTTCTCTTTTGTATCCATTTCTGACTCAACTCCTTGTCATTGAATAAGGTAAATTTTAAATTTCTTTTAAAGTCATGGTGTAATTTTCATTCCTAGCATGATGCACAATGTTCTGCATATCAAACTGTGACCAGAAAGATGACAAGGTGAACTCTTTTGGGGAAAAAAGGAAGGGAAATGTTCTGTTGTTTTCCAGGTCCTTGTTACTTGAGCACAGAGCGATTTCATATCTTTGTCTCCAGATTGCAAGAGGGGGCTGTTGGAGCACATATTGTCAAACAATGATTTCACTAGCAYTCCTCAGCTTGGGAGGCAGACGAGTGAAGGAGAATATTGTAGTGATTTATAAAATAATGAGTAGAATGGATGAGATAAATAAGGAACGGGAGTGTGCAACCCACAGTTAGGAGAGTAAATGCAAGTAGCATAGGAGGGTAAACTGCAACACTAGCAAATGGCAGTTTCAAAGAAAAGGAGTATTTTTTCACACAGCTCAACACAGCTCAAATTAAGGCCAGGGACCTTACCATGCCATTTTCCAAATGCTAACATTTTATATAGATTCAAAGAGCTCCTAGAAGATTCACAGGAAGGGGGGAAAAAAGATTGGAAGCTGTTAAACACAGAACACCACATGTGGCTCAGGAAATCCCTTAGCTGTAAATTGCTAAAAGCGATTTTACTCTGGGAGAGTATCATTTTATAATTGCCCTGTTCTTACATTCTTCCCAAGGGATCCRCTATTGTTCACTACTCAGATTAGAATACCAGGCTCAAAGGATGTTGAGTCTTATCCAATGTGTGCAAAATAATGCTCTTTTATTAAACAAGAAATGCATACTGTATGTTGTAGAAAAATCTGTGATACATAATGGTTCATCAGTAAAAAGTTAGTGTTAAGTTAAATATGTTTCTGATTGGATAAAAGATTCAGTGACAGAAAAGAACCTGGAAATGGAGTGGTGAACCAGCAGTTAGAAAAATTAACTCAGTGCTAAATCACTACTGTCTGATATTCTGTAGAAGCATTTCTTAATGTAATACATGAGCTGGTGTTTTTGTGTCACATATTTACAAGGATATTTTATCTAGAAGATTGCTGGGGTGGGTTTGTTTTGTTTTTCTTTGTTTTTAAATCTATGACCTAGATTCCCTKCAATATTCCTTCTTCACAAGGTAAAGCTACACTGAGAACACTACTCTGTTTGTAATAGTGTTAAATGACTAGAAATATTTATRAATTGAGTGATTCATATTGTAAACCACGGGCATTTATATTTACTGTTCACTTAACTTTACACATGTTAATAGCTTCCTTTAGGAAATTATAGAGTTACATGAAAATAGAAATAAAAAATAGTTATCATAACAAAGAGCATTAAATATTTTGCAACCACAGTGAAATAGTCCCTCTCACTACTGAATTCTTTAAAATTGGAATCAAGGTCTCATGATAGCAGACTATTTTGTAGAATACTCTGAGGGAAACAGAAGAGGAAATCAGGTATATGCTATACAGTATATGTATAAGCATATAATATAGTAACCATATGTATCTGTGATTGCAGAGATAAAACATGTACTAGGTTTATAGGCTTCATAGGATTTTGTGTACAGCACAGAGGAAAAAAAAGAGACTACTGCATTTAAAGGATTGTTATTACTGTTACCAGTGAGCTTAGATATAACACATAGTATTGTTTTTCACAATTTTGTYTACTAGACATCACAATAGAATTAAAATAAAATAGAATAGAATAAATATGTAAAAACAGAATAAAATAGTAGCCCCTTCTGTTAAAGAAGAGAGGAGAATCATTTTTAATGGTGAGTTTGTATAATCAGCTTAGGACACCAACAAGTAGTCTGCCTGCAAAGAAGCCAAGAGCAGATGAAATTTGCTATGGAGACAGAGAGAGTGAGAGACAGACCACATAAATATGTACAGTACGTTATTCTAATTCATTCCAAAGGCTGTAATTTGGCAAAGATTTTTCAGTCTGTTATTTTAACTTCCTAAATGGACCCATTTCACACTCTTAATTCTGTACAGGAGTAAAGTGCTAATGATGATTTACTGTAATTCATTTGCTTTCTTTGTTTCTAACCAACAATCTTTGATTAAATGATGTGCAGATGAGAATATGAAAGTGTTCAACCCCTTCAATTTTCCACAGTAATGCGTTCTAGTTCCAAAAAGTATTTAAGCTATAACAGTTATATATTACTTCTGCATTTCATATCCTGAAATTCTTAAGTTAGTTAAGAGTCATTTTCTATTTCCTCACTAATTAATCAATSAGTACATTTTGCTTTAAAACTTTTATCTAATCTGCTTGAATAGAAGACACTAAAATGACTCTTTGTTCTTTATATCAMATATGTGTTTTGAAATGTGGTCCATTTCTTTTGAGAGATTGGCAATAGCCTTATGACTAGTTGAGACTACTAATMCTGATTACAAGTGACTGTTAATACTGATACAAGTTATTTTTAAGGGAATGAGTTTTTCATTGTCTGCCATTCCCTACTATTTATATATTCTCTTCTTCCATTGTCAAATTGTTATTTCACCCACACTTCTAGTTTAGAGTTGCTTACATCTCTTCTCCTAACCTATAAGTACTTGCTGTAATGCTGCTTGGAGTCAAGAAACAGAAGTGAAGCATGATAACACCTTTCATTTTGTTATACTAACACTCTCTAATGCTTTACAGTATCACCCTTTATTGCCTTTTACCCCATTAAGGAACCTTGGATAAGTAAGTAACCATGTAACACACTTTATTTACYTTCAGTTCCTGATTTCAGGACTATGAAGTGTGCATCTGTGTATACTTTATAAACAACTCTTACACACTTACATTAGTGATCATAAATAAATATCTTGTTCTTTGAACATTTTATATTYGTTGTGGAGAAGGATCTTCTAACAAAAAAGAAAAAAAGCACAAATGAAGGAGCTGCTGTTTTGCTATGCAGACAGTGTGTGTGTGAAAATACTACCTAACCAAGCTGAGATACCTATTTTTTAAATGACTTTGGTAACATGAACTTTACAAAAGGTTCAGTATAAAACCTAGGGCTACCCCTGGTATCAGGAAATATATTTTCCTTTAGGATCTCACATCTACTAAGAAAGCATGTGGGCCTAGAACTACAGTCCTTTAGGAACACATCATATTACCTTAAATCCATCAAGGGTGATGTTAATTTAACTGTTTATTTCATAGGATACATGAGTAAGATATTTGACTTTGAAACTTTGGGTCTTGATTTCTAAATCAACATCTTTTAGAAATCTCAGTTGTAAATATGTTACTTGTCAAGCCAAGCAGTGGCAACTATTTCTGTAGTCATATTCAATGTTGGCAACCCACATCTTAGTCTCTATAGAGACTATAGAGAAGTCTCTATAGAGGACACTTCTGTATTTTGCATTATTATCATTTGTAACTCTTCATAGCTACAGAATGACTCCAGACATTTATTGTCTTTGCCGAAGATGATCATTCTTGCCAGCAGCATACGGCGTTGTAATTGAATGCAGTTTAATGTATGGTGAATGTTATTGAATGTAATTGAATAGAACCAAGCTTTCATGTGAAAAATGGCACCAGACTGTTGATTTACAGTAGTATAAAAAAAATTAGCAAGTAGGAATTGAGAAAGGTAATACCTAATAAATTGTTCACCCTTTTTGAGCCAAATCATTTACAGAGTGAACCATAGCATAGTCTATATTAATAGCTCTTTTCTTGTCTGACCTTCAAGGAGAGGTCAGAGTTCTAACTGTTATASCTTAGGGTATTGTAACATTCAATTTATATTTCCAGTACTATCTGTATAGGCAATATGAAGTTGGATTATTATGACAGTAGAACATACTTGACACAAGCAGTTCGAAAGTTTCTTATTTTGGTAAAATTCTGGACATTTGGAACAAAAACTGATGTTCTATTTCCTCAGCAGCCGTACAGTCCAGAAATGCATATTTCACCATAAGCTTCTGCTGAAAGCAGGTTTTGTTCTAAAGTAGCCAGTGCAACGTTTAATTTGCAGACTCTTCCYCTTACTGAAATCCAAAGTATTCCCCTTTCCAAGTCATTTCTCTGTCTAATGTTACGTGCTTGAAGATGAAATGCTTCAGTATGTTTAAGCAGGTAGAAGATTTTCAGAGAAAGAAAACACCCGTGGCACAAAGTTGAACTAAATTAGAGCATGTTTACCTAAAAAATATTACTGCATTAATTTACCRTTCTCATAGTCTGTATATAGTCTGTACTGTAACATTTGTCACATTTTTCTGTCATCTGCTCATGTTCTTCAGACTTTCATTTCTTTCACTCAGGTGCAGTGTTTCTACTTCACATTGAGAAGTGCCAGAGAGAGATCATCTTMTTGTTAGCAAGCTCACATCCACATGTGGTAATGGGACTATTCAGAAATTAGGGAGCAAGCAAAGGTTGAAGGAAAGGTTGCCATGTAATAAATTTTCAAAAAAGTTTTTAAAAGATTTCCACATCACTTATTTGCAATGAAAGCTTTCCAAAGTAAATATTAGCCAATTTCCCAGACTTCAGGAAGGCATAGTTCTTTTGGGGAGCAAAATTTATACCAAGCAAGAAATAGATTTTATATATTTACCATGTGATGCTACCTGAAATGGTGAGTCAGTGGATTCTAAGTCTAGACTAGTTCATTAGAGCACTGCCAGCAGTCATTCTGAAAGGAAAGTTCATTTGGAATAGTGCAACAGTTGCTCAAGATCATCAGTAAAACAATTAAGCTAAATATAAAGAGGAAGTTTAATTTGATTTTACACCCCAAATCTAAATAGCAGCTCCCAAATTATTGTAAGATGTTTTGGCTTTCATTTACATCTTGTTGGTATACTACAAAGAAGTATAGAAATAAACATTTTGATGGCATTTGGCAAGTAGCTTAGTAAAGGATTATTTTGACCAGTCTTCATGCACGGTTATAAYAGTATACTAACAAATTTAAATTTCTATTAGAAGTAGTAGAATGTGGAAGGACATTAAATTTATATCAAATATGAAGTGAACCATCACAAAATGTGACTCAGACTATTTAAAATGATTGAAAAAGTTGATGTGCCATGGTATTATCTGTTGTTTCAACCCTGGCATAAAGGTAAAATATTTATTGGGTTTGCTGAGTGTAATCAAAACAGCTCTCTGTTTTGGCCTGCCTGTAGACACTGCCTACTGCTCTGTATGCCGTCAAATTCTGTGTCAACAATTCAGAAGCCTGAATGAAGAATTATTTTTCTCTCTTATAAAAATTGATAATTTTCCAAATAAGCTCATCCTCAGTTGGCATTCTAGTAAAACAAACYCTACTCCCTTAAGTTTACTCATTTMATCTTGGACACTAGAAATGGAAAGGACTTACTAGGTCATCCAATTTACCCGTCTGCCAGTGTATGGTTGTTCACTACAGTGCAGTTTTTAATTCTGTGGCCAGTGGTTTTTTAAATGCGTGAAGAGAAGCTCATTTTACCAGTTTAGTAAAAAACTTCTGTAGAGAAAGCCTCTCATTTGCAGGATTCTACACATTGTATTAAACTTGGCCAATACAGAGAGTGAAAGATTTTGCTTGTTCTTCTGTCAAACCAAAACCACAATCAGTATTTTTGGCATTAAATTGCATTAAAACTAAAAAAAAAGTTATTGAAGCTATTGCTCAACTCTTCATCTAATCCATTTGCACTGTAGCTTTCATGGTTTAAYATCTAGGTGGTAGAAAAAGGTAAAGGGTAAAATTTACTGAGCTTAAACTGTTCAGAAATATGAAAATTACTCCCTTCTTTTTAGCAAAGCTTTGCTTTTACTGACATAGCCCTCAGATCATAACTTTCACTGTCTGTGGGAGGTTATAACTATTTAGCAATAAGGCTGTATGGCCTATCTCCCACACTATCTCAATCCTGATTCAGCTTTCCTATACTAGAGCCAATACTTTCTGGGTTGCGGCTATTTCTGCAGATGGAAYCTTTGTAAGAGTCTGTTTTTGAATCAGGATCCAATGTCCCTATGGTCAAAGTAGCAAAGTACAAAGTAGTTAAGGATCCTCAGAAGAGCTGTCAGTACTATCATACAGTGGGTAGTTTGCTCTGCTACTTTCAGTTCTTTTTGGAAAAACCTTTCTAGAAAGTCAAAGATTAATKTATTGATACATTAGTATCTTCAGTAGATATCCAGGGTCTTGGTCTTTTATCTTTTATTGCATATCATCTTTTTTTTTGAGGCATTTCCAAACAAACTGCAACATATATGTTCCAATACAGAGAAATCACTAAATGAGCACTCTCAGTAACTCTTCAGGTTCTGTTTAGGATGTTGAGCATTTTTTTTCTTGTTTTAAGACTCAGTGGGATACAAAATCTCAAGAATTGCTGTCTTCTGATAAGTTCTGTTATGTATTGGCGCTTATCCACAAAATTAGTTACTTAACAGTGTAGACACCTATTGCATACACTTTGTATTTCAGTTCTCTTTATCTATTGTAAAAGCCTTTGGAGGAAAAAAGCTGTAACATGAATGCATAATTATACAAATTATTACAGAATTAAATGTACAGTTTCTACATACAGATAGAAACTACATTAAATGTCAAAAGATGTTAGAACTAAAAAATACTTTATATATAGAACTAATTGTATGCAATGTAAATAAACACTAATTTCTACAAACAGTTACATTTGGAATTCAGCTGCTCACAGCCTCTTCCAGCATTAATTTCTAGATTGGCTTGACTGCTTTATCTTGATGAGAGCAAGTGAAACAGATCCAGTGGGAAGAACTAAGAGTACTTATCTCAAAATACTGTGCTGGCCTTGCGAACATTTACCAAGAAGGTGGGAGACTTTAGGTGAAATATTTCCTGTGAATCAAAAAGAAAGTAAGTTTGAACTTTGATCTTCTAATATGTTAGAATGTAATAATGAAAAAGTCTTATGTTTATATTTGAGTTAGGGCATAAATCTAAGAGGTCAAAGAAAAAATTCTAATGTATTTTTTTAGAGTCAGGAAAAAGGGTTAAGAACTCTCCTGCACATGTGTGTATTAAAAAGAATATTCCATGGGGGGGGGGGAATTGGTTCTATCTGAACTGATTTCTTCACTCAGCAGCTGAAACTTGTTTGCCCCACCTTATTCATAGTATCTGTTTTGTAGTCATAGAAAACATAGGAAACGTAGAAAGTTACTGACAGTGTTTTCCAGAAATAAGTCAATTGTTCATTTTTTCCCAGGCTTTCCCAGATCTTTTTGCTATCTAATCTAATGTCCACAAACCCATTGTAAACAGACTGATGCAAAGTAAACACTGAAGCCTCAGTAACAGATAAACATAACACTGAAGATTCAAGTTTCTTTCTGCACAAGTCTTCTGAACCTCATTAACAACATTTTCCATATGTATCAATTTTCATAGGACTTTATAAACTTGACATGGTTTGTTTTGATGAAGTCTACAGTTTTGCTGGCTATACTGAGACTTTGATGCTACCCTGTGCTTTCAGAAGATGTGAATTCAGAAAGTAAAGGAGATATTCTGTATAATAACAAAATGTAGAAATAGTACAGAGTACACAAAGAATATGCTTACTGGAAGCTTTTTTAGGCATACTGGAAGAGTTGTCTCTAAACATGGCTTTTTTGCTTAATTTCATAGAAGCTAAGAAAAAAACCTGGAAAGTGGTTTATAATGAGCTAGCTAAGGGTACTAAAAGGACATTTAATAATTAGCCCTATAATGGAAGTATGGAAGGCAGTAAAATGTTTTATGGCAAAAAAAATGCTGATGACAAGATTATTTAACTTGGCCAGTTGAAGATTATTGTATGAGGGGAGACCAATGTAATGAATTATGAAAACAGATTCTGGGAGGTTTTGACTTAACTTTAGGTCTAGATAATACTATGGGTGTTATTAGGCATAAAGATAYGTTAAGCTTAGAATAATTGATATTTCTGTATTTTTACAGACAAAAGCTAATTTTTGCAGATGAAGTACGGGTAGCTAATTATGTGGGTTTTTTAACAGACTGAGAATACTCAGTCAACCATAATATGAAATTTTCTAATTAGAAAATAACAGGCATATTTTTATTGAAAAGGTTGCAGGAAATGGTTGCAATACATTAGTGGCATTTTCTTAAACATAYCAGTTACATCTCCACTTGTGTTATCTGAATAGAAAGTATAAAATAGGAACTTGGAAGACAGAAATAAAAGAGGATGGTGAACAAAGAAGGGGTGTAAAACTCTTGCAGCACCAAATGGAAAAAGCAGATGTGGCTGGGATAACGCAACTGCAATCCAAACATTCCTGAGAAATGTGCAAGAGCTTTTGCAAACACTTCCCCCTTCCATAAACTATGGAAATACTTAATGCTCAGTTTTGCATCTTGTGAACATTAGAGGGATTCTCAAAGTTGAAAATACAAAGAAATTAAATCCTGACATGAATGCCTAACCTGCTTTCACCCTGATTTTAATTAGGCATTCAGTAACTTGGACTTAACTAATAAATCAATATATTAATTTAAAGTTTTCAGATACACTTATTGTCCACCTATTACTTTACATAACATAAAAGTTTCTCCACRTTACTGTTGTCCCAGACATTAATCAGGAAGTCATTCTGGACTGTATGCAGCTCACTAGAAAAAAATGCACAGAAATTCAAAAAAACAGAGCTGTTAAYGAAAACCTCAATTTATCTAGGTGAATTAGAACAGCCCCTGACTTTATACACGTTATTTCTACTCCTGATAAATTTATGAAGTAGTGCTGCAAAAAAAAATATATGTACCCTATAAAGAAATCCTCCCCCCCTCCCCCCCAGCTTTTCAGTCAAGATTTGGGAATAAATTTTCCAAAAATATCATAGGAACTTTTAAATAAACATGTCCTTCAGCCAGATCATATGTAGGAAACCAGATTCACTGTAAAGTCATTTTATTTCTAGGCAGGCCTGAAATTTGCTTAYGTCGCTGAAAGTTTAGAAGAGAGATCAATATCTCTATGCATCTGCTGTAGCCRTGTCTGAAATACCTGGCTGATCATTTTGTGGGTGATTCTTTTGCTTTTCACAATCTGAGCTGAATAGTTAGTCTCTCTTCAGGACCTGTACTTCCCAAAGTACKCAGAGAATTTGGGAATGGATAACTAACCACTGTGAAAATAACTTGGGCATCCAGATATGCTTTCTGGGAGGCAGTTGTCTCATGSAATAGGCCAAATCTTTGAAAAGCAGGCCTAGTCTATAGTAATATGCTGGTCAAAAGAGATTTTTAAGAGCCTAGAAGTGACAGCTTTATATTATTGTTACAGCCTTAAAGAGGCTATATTTAATGAAAATTTAGTTTATGTCACTAGGATAAAAGGGATAATGATTATGTTATTTTCAGATAAGAGGTTTTAGAATTCAGGTAGATGAGTCAAAGATAATTAAGAAAACAGGTCTGGTCAGAAAGAACATACTAAAATCGTAAAGTGATATAAGTAGGTGCCCAACATTGCATAGAAATATAAAGGTGTTACTGTACTGTTCATTAAGAAAACAAGATTGTTTTCTCTGCTGTTCAAGTGTATAATTTTGTCATTATAAAAGTCAAAGAAATTAAGAAGCACACCTGATTGAGGAGTTCTTTTTATTAACAAAATTTAAAAAGCTTGAAAGTTACAYGTTCATAAACTTCTGTATGCAGTAAGTGGCAAAGGTTTGAGGTCCATGAAGCGTTTTCTGTTACAGGGTTATTTCATTCCAGAGTGTATTCAAGGAGCAAGCACAAATAGGTCAATGCTTATATGAGTGTTATTCAGACACCATAACCTTCATCTATTAATTTGCCAAAATGGCTGACTCTTGCTCAATTCAATGGAGCATGTGGCTGGAGGTCGTAATGTGCTGAGGATAAAATCTGAGCTGTTGTTGCTAGCTTTGCCCTTGAGGCAAGAAGACAGGAGATTCTAGCAAACTTCTGCCTTGCTAGTTGTGCCTTGCTGCCAGCAGAGCAGAAACTCTGCAGAGGATGCTGCTGGGGCTGAGGCGGACAGCAGGTATGGGGCCAGCCCTTCCGTGTTTCTGCCCTRTCTTGCTGTGCAGTCTGAGGTTGTAGTTTTCTGCCATTCAGAGAGTCTATAGCTCAGTTTCAACACCTGCCTGTGTAACTGTCTGATTTGATTCCTGCTGAAATCTAAGAGTCTCATAGTCCCAGTTTCACTTTTCCTAGTCATTCCAGTAAGACCCATTCTATGCTGCTTGTTAGTACACTGAATAGCTGACACTCTATTGTGACTGTATATTTGGTTGCTGTTAGTCCTGTTCGAAGGGAGAACAAAAACGCAGAACTGACCAGCTTACTGAAATGGTAACTCCTTGTGGATAAAATTGCTTTTATAGAAATAGAATAATGTACAGATAAAGATCACTAGTGAAAATTTGAAAATATTCTGATTCATCTGTGAATGTATCAAGGCTGATAGGAACATTTTACAATATTTATGACCTAATAATTACAAGCTGTAATTAAAAATATAGATATTTCCTATCTCTGAAATTAACACTGAACACATGAAACATGAAGTATTTAGGAATTGACCTAACTGTCAAAGAAAAAGGCAAAGAAGAGATACTGTAAGCTCCATGGGGCTTGGTTAGGCTGCAAATGTACTTGCAATGAGATGCACACAAGGAAGCACTCATTTAGATATCCTTAAATTTTTAATAAAATAAACAGTTTTTAAAAAGCAGAATGAAAAGAAGAAAAATCATTACTGTAATGACTATGAGACTCTGAAAGGTTAAAAGAACCAGAGCAGCTTCTATTTCTTAATTCTCTCAAGATAGCTGAGAGACTGCAGGGTCAGCCAAGTAGTGACTTGTTGATGCAAAGTGTCTAACTTGTGCCTTACTGGCTGACTGTGGTATTGCTTTATATCTCTCTGGGGATGGGGGAAAAAAGTTCTGAGAGCTGATGCTTCAGCTATCACAGCTCTGAATAGCTCACATTAAACTTAATTTTTGGGTTGGTTTATTTTTTTTTTCCAACTTGACTGCGGATGTTCAGTGGTGCTCTTTGTTTGTCAGATGATGTGTAAAAAGAGTGAGAACCAGATCACAGCCTCTAATAAAGAAAATGCAGTGAGGGAAAATAAGCAGGTATATATTCCATCCAAGGTTTGTGTAAGCCTTATCTTTTAGAAGTGACCACAGATTCCTACTGTTGGAAATAAGATGTATAGAGCTCCTTTTCCTCCAAGCATCTCTCYCAAGAGACAA
The DNA here is from genome assembly GCF_003343005.1 of Rhea americana. Classification (NCBI taxonomy): domain Eukaryota; kingdom Metazoa; phylum Chordata; class Aves; order Rheiformes; family Rheidae; genus Rhea; species Rhea americana. Next base: position 1,198,096 of record NW_028185261.1, on the reverse strand, counting down.
ACTGATAGTAACCTTTTAAAAAGTCATTTTTCAAAGGAGAGTCCTCTGCGAGAGAAAAAAAGAAAGTTGAACACGATTTACTGATTGTCCAGGCTGAGGGACCTTTCTGAGCTGTGGAAACCAGGGCAACATAGGAACTGTGCACAGATAGGTCTCAACGAACTTACTGTCAAGACACAATTTGGATGGGCCTGAACCTGGATTCTCAGAAAGATCAAGTCAGCTTAGGTACACTAAGTGTAACTTTTGGGGACTCTAATGTGATTCAACAGTAAGAAATGTGGTAGGTCTCTTTGTAATGACATAATAAGTCTTATGATGTTTATATTATATTTGATGTATTCAGGGGTCTGACTTGCATGTTTATTCAGCTCGCTGAAAATAATAAGTTGAATTTAAAGACTGCAGAGCAAAGTCTCTTATTTTATTCTATATCCCACAGCATTTCCCAAAAATATTCCTAAAGTGGCAAGAATAACTCTGGTGGGAGAATATTCTTTCTTTCATGTACAGTTCTTGCTTGACACTTTTCCAAAACTAGAAAACAGGACAAGATTCTTACTTTTGGTTTCTTCATATTATTTAGTTCACTAAAAACACCTTGATGTGTCTATAAACATAATTCACCTCCACTTTATGGTGCTGCAATACTTGTATCTACAGTGCACCTGTAGATGTAAAACCTGTAGGATTTTAGAATCCTAACTTATCTAAGAATGTCCTCAAATTTTCCTTTCATCTTGAAAACCTTTCAGAATCTCAGACTTCAAAAAAATTCCATCTGAGAATATAGAGTGCTTCTATTCTAAGAAGCACTAATAACTATTTTTCCTTTTTGAGGGGTAATTTGCTCTTTCTGTGAGAATCRATATACTAAAACTGTCTTGTTCATTATATTCCAAAATTGGCAATGTATTAAAAACTAGTGTATGTTATTAGGTTGATAAAGTTATTTAAGGACAAATTCTTTGAATTTTTATGGTTTGAATTATTTTTTACTCTTTGCCCAGCAGAAATTACARTCCACACTATTTGTGTACTTTTACAAGTAGCACACTAAGAACATCTCATGAATATTAAAGTACTGCTGCTGATGCTTTCGCAGTTTTCCAAAGAAACTGATGATTAGAATTTTCTTGTCATTTATTTAAAAACAAGGTTTTCARAAAAGTTTTGAAGAATATTTCTAAAAGCCACCTCATTTTAACTTTGAAAAAGTGAAAAAAGTAAAGATGACCCATGCCAGCAAGCTTGTATGATTGCTATCTCTGTTTTTAATGTGTATTGTTCCTTCAGCTGCATGCCATTTTATTCACAGGTTAGCAAACCAGAATCAATGCTAAAAAAAWTTTAAAAATTTTGAATACTATCTGTTCATCAGAAAGCTGCTTTAAGCTAGAATTGAAAAGTGTTTTGTTCACTGAAATGATAACACTATACACAGCAGTTAACATACACTCATTTTGTACTTTAGGACATAGCTAAATAAGCATGTTAACACTGTTCTTTGCTATGAACCCTATGGAAAATATGTTGAATAATGCCAGGATACACTGACTCTTAACTCTTTTCAGAATCATGTTTATACTGTGTATAACTTTATATTGAAAGTGAGCCATCTGAGGCCTCCGCAGYTACCTCAGCACAAACTAAAAGTAATACTGAAACTAATGGTTTGTTTGTGTCATAGTCATGTACACTGAGGTAGGTATACTAAGGGTTTGCTATGATATATTCTGGTTTTGTGAGATTTTATTATAAATRGGAAGTACTTTGAATTAAAATTCAAAGCATTATAATAATAACATCACTGATGCCTACGTCATTTTTTTAGGTTATACTGTATAATTAGTTATTATGAATTCTTATCAGATTTATCATGCAAACTCTGGAGTTTTCTTGAAAATCTGTGTGTTTGCAGTTGTTTCTGTTACAGTTGTATAATCCATGGTAGAAGTCTCTTGTGGTAACMTATGCTAACATATCTTACACTAACATAGAAACAAAGACAGCTCTTTGAGGACAATGTGTGTGGAAGGGGGTCTATCCCTGTCAGATCCTGGCTACGCTTTCTTTTTCATTAAGCTTTAAGTGACATGCAATGGTGGCATAACACACTGGAGGTTTTTCACCATTGTATAACAGAGGTAATTGAAACACAGTGCAAAGGTCTTACAACATGTTATACCGTGTAACAACTTGTTGCAACGTATTACCTGCGCGTTAATCCTCTGTGCATCTTTCACTTGCTGGCTGCAGCTGGCAGAGATGGGCGTGTTGCAGCTTGGCTCTGCACTTGGAGTGTGTGCAAGAGAAAGCTACACAGTTGTTGAAAAGATAGTACCTTCTACTCTGTTTTGTGAGGTAGAACAAATACCCAGTCTTGTCAATACTTTCTCTACTTTTTCTCATAAAGAACAACCTACAATTTGCTTGTTTTGTATCATACTGYTCTCTGAAATCTCTGTTGCACATCGACAAATGTGTGTTCGTGCACCTACAGAAAGCTACTGAAAATTTCTTGTTGAGGCTCCTTCCAGCTACAAAGGGTTAGAGCAGCCATTGATCAGGCAAAATCCTTTACTTTGCTCTTTCCCTAAGGCAATGACCTTAAATCATGAAAATGGAATGAACTCTTTTGGGCTGAGAAGAGTTATGGGGCTGTAAAGCGGTATCCATTTCTATTGAATATTTTATATCAGTTAATGAAATCTGTTAGTTTGTTGATAGCTTTTGCATTTCAGTGCCTGATTTAGCTCAGAACATAAACATTTCCAGAAATAGAGCTTGCTGTAGATTGTACTCATGCAAATTTGTAGAGATGTTAACTGTTCTAATGAGAATGTTAATTAAATGTATCGTCAGAAAATTTGTTCAACTCTATATTCAAGAAATGTCATTTTTGTCTTCAGAACTCCAGCCAAAAGGACAGAAGGTCTGTAAATCTAGTGATCTGCACTCTTTGGGCATTGTCAGAAGAGTAATGAATCAGCAGTATAATGTTTCAGGGATTTATTATTTCGCTTGCTAGAGGCTAGTTGTGGTTCTAAAAACATAGAAGCTTGACAGAAATGCCAGTCATGTTTCTGAGCATAAGTATAACATCATTTGACTGGTGAGGACCAAATCTGAGATATGTGGCAATCTTTATGTATTCTAATTCAGTAAATATGGCACTGGACCAGAAAAGAAATAAGGATTCTGTTCATATCTTTATTATATTCTCTTAATATTGTAGTTCCCTGTTTGTCTAATCCATATATGACACTTTGTAAAGTTCTAAGACATCTGGAGGTTATATATCTAAAACTATTAGTCATTTTAAATTTTCACTAGTTTTTCAAAAGAAAATATTTCCTACACTTTCTGAGTAACTAAAATGGTCAGGAATGATATCTTGAGAGCTGGAAAAATAAAAGTATGCAGTGGTTTTGTTTGCAATGACCAAGAGGCAGTAAGGCAGCTTATGGGAAAGATACAATAAGCAATAACAGTGCTGACCTCTGGCCCCTATAAATTAGGAAGTGCAATTTCTAAATCAAAGACAGCACCAGAAACTCTGGGAATGGAAACAAGCTTAATTCTCTGTTGTGCATAAAACTCAAGATGTTCCATAGTAGCAAGTCAATTTTTCAGCCCTATGTACTTGTCCATTTGTTTCATAAATTTCAGGCAATTGTATACACTGGCATTCTTTGGGAACGAGAAAGAGCCAGTGAGAAAGGTGCACGGTAAATGACTGGGGAATCTGCACTCATTCTGTGCCAATGAGATGTGGAGCTGCTTAGAAAAGGGGGCATTTGACTATTCCTGAATTCTCACTGAGAAATCTCTTTGCAGTCAAGATGCTTCTTTGCTACAGTGTCTACAGAATTAACTTGAACATTGAGACTGCAGAAAACAACATACTTTTACCATCAGGGAAGAGTTGACCCAGACCAAATCTCTAATCTTAAAATAATTACTTATCAGAGGTACTGGCATTCACTGAGAGATTCTTTCCCTTGCTGCTGCTTTTAATTTGCTGTGTGCAAGATGTTCTTCAACGTTGTGGGTTCTGGAACTTGACTGATCTCTGTCAAGTGTTTGATGGAATATCCCGTTGAGGACAGGGATAGGGGGTTCARTTGTGGCTGGGAAAGTGGGATTAAGCATATTTCATTTAAACGCCTACTCACTCTGTTTCTTTGTTTTCAAAATCATGGCTATCATACTTTTCCATAGTTACAATATTAGTCTTATGGTCAAGATTTTCAGTATATTCATAACTGACTATTCACTGATTTGCCATTTYGAAAAGAGATATTTCATTTTTTCAAATATGAATTTAGTTAATTAAAATAGACACTTCTGTTAATTTTCCTGTGTGTGGAAAATGATCTTCTGAGAAGACTATCTTCTTATAATAAGGGGTAAAAAGATTTTATGCTTCAAACCTGTTTATTAAGAAAAATGTTATAGTATGTTCCACTAAAATGTCTTTTTAATCGTATTTATTTCCACTTTTCTGTGAGATACAATGCAATGGTTAGGAAAGCGAACAAATATCTGTTATCCTTAGGAAACAATTACTGGAGTAAATGGATATCAAATGAGGCATAACAATATTTGGACTCACAGAAAAGTAACAAGAGTGTTTCAATTAAAAAGGCTTGTTTTAAGAATACAATTAGTACTACACATAAAGAGGGAGATGTACTAGGGAAATTATACATGGAAGGTTGCACATTATGAGCTTACTTCTTTTCTTTACTGTCAGATGCCTTTCAAAATGAAAAGATACCCTGCACTTCATGTATCATATATATATATATATATATACACACACACATATATTTTAAGTGAGTGTCATGTTTTATGGGCCCTGCAGATGGTCACGGAATAGGTCATTTTAGCCAAATTTTTGTCCTGGAAGAAAATAAATTTGTGCAGTAATTGCCATCAGACTGACTGACAGTAACCCAAAGCTGGCTTAGAGCAGTACAAATCTGGCTGTATCATTACTRTTGGAAAATGGAACTATATTAATCAGCTGGAAAGTATAAATGCTATAAATCTATTAAATTTATGTATATTATCTGTTGTAGGCATGGAGATATGGGAGATATGCAAAAGAAATCTTAAGAATAGTCTGAGAAAAAATATTACTGAAACCAAAGGTCCCCATTCTGCGTAGAAATCCCATGTTGTGTTATAGCATCTTTGGCTAGTAATTAGGATATGGTCATAGGCTGGTGAAATGCTGGAAAACTGGAGGGGCTGCGGTAAGGGTTGGTGTTTCCGTTAAAAAATTGTAGATTCCAGTGCTAGCTCAATTCATATCATTGTTACCAGAGTTGATGGAGCTGAAAAAGAATGAATGTGTGATTATGCCATATTTTCAACTGTTTTCCAGATGACTCTTCCTAACTAAATAACTTGGTCACCAGAGTCCACCACAACTTCATTGTCACTCCTTTGGAGTGGTTTTGTGGCATCTTTTTAGTCAGAGTGCATAATAAAACTTTTCCAAATTTGCCTGCCATAGTCCAAATGGTTCTTCAGGAGACAGAGTTGATGCATTTGAACTGGGATTTTCTGTTCTACAATACTGACACAAAACCTGTAAGGTGGTATAGACTTTAGTCATAAAACGGGTTTGGATCATGTATGACCATGTACATATTTATAATTTTCTTTTTTTTTAATCTTCTTTATCTTCGATTATACCTGATGTTATTAGTACAGACCTTGAGGCCCTCAAATACTAGGTGGTGATTTAGTGTTCTTAGGTTAGTCTTAATTTGGAGCAAAAAGATACCATTAAAACTGTCTTTGAAAAAGCAGAAGAAATTAGTCCACGTATTTAAATCAAGATGCCGAGTTGTTCTGGTATGCATGAAAATGGACAAATTAATTCATTGCCATTACTTTCCAACAGCAGATGTGTCATGGGCTCTATGAAAATACAGTAGAGTTAGCAGGAGAGAAAAGAATGTGAGAAGAGGTCGTTGATCAGAAGAAATCCAATAAAACGTCAAGAGAATCCTTATACTCAGCCTTCCAGGCTACCCACCCATCGATAGTAATAGCAGCAGAGCTCGCCCCAGCTTGGTAAACTTCCAGGGGTTCCAGAAAAGCAGCTGGATGATATTTCTCCATTCTAGGAATTCTCAATGCTCTTTAGGACATATGAAATACTTATAGTCCAGAAGAGAACGTCATACCTGCTTAACACGATCAGGCAGTGAAAATTGTTCTTATGATGCTATTGAAGACTGACCATTGATTTCTTTGGGATTTCATATTCTGCACATATTCAGTTGTCCTCATTTAAAATTTTATTTTCAACGGATTCTGTTGTTTTGCCCTACTGGTTTCTTTTACTTTGAATAAGGTTAATTCTGAACAGATCAAGAGTTAAAACACTTAATCTTGTGTTCTTCTACTTTCCTTTTTTTTTCTAAAGGATGAGTCATATGCGTATGGATGGCCTTTTGTTATGATTTAGTAAACTCAAACAAGAATGTTTACTGACTCATTAGAAAAACAGYAAATCAGAGAACAAAAAAAGTGAAACAATCATTTAAAATAATTCGTAACTGTATCTTACAGTTATTGYTCTGTTTTATGTTAAAAAARTGAAATAAAATAAAATGTACTGGACTGCCAATTCTGAAGCCTAAAAMTTGTTTTCTGGAACCTTTCTATGTTGAAGTCTTAGATGAATCGATAGCTGAGGTTCAGCACACTTGATTTTTACTGGGAACTACACATACTATACAGAACCACAGAGATCTGAGTAGATCCAACAGATGTAGCAATYAGTCTTTCCGCAAAGCCAGTGGAGTGGCTATTTTACTCCTGTGATGCACCCTTGCTTTCTGCACAAAAACTCTTGTGGTAGAAGAGTTGCCCRCTTTGTATGTTAATTCAATTTCCAACTGTTATGCTGACAGATCTAACAATGTTTTGTTACTTAGAGATAAAGCAGAACRTGGTTGTGTGTGATCGCGTAAAACTAAACATAGGTCACCAATTTCCAGATTTGTTCGTAAATAGTTAAATATACCTTTTAAATGTTGGATGTTAATGATGTATGTCCTTCTACAAGTCATAGAGTGCAAAAGCTTGTAGCCTTTGTGTTAAGTATCTTAGGTGGATAAGACTGTGATATTTCTTTAAAAAGTGAAGGTCTTTTTTTTTTTCAGATCTGCAATGGAAATGCAGAGCAAGTTTGACACCTCAGTAAAAAGGAGGAGCATCTTCATAAAAGGTTTGAGCCAATGTTCTAAGTTAACAAATTTCATCATTGGCTAAGAGAGTAGGTACGTGTTCAATACCAAAATCCACGCCCTGTCCACAGATTTTGAATTCCCCAGCATTTGGTACACCCAAAGGTCATTAAACTAGTTTGGCTTGTGTTTCTGCTATGAAGAGAAAATGCTGTGGGTGCTGTCTGCTTCACCAGTATACAGTCATAATGTTGGCTCTGTTTTAAGAGCCCTCACAGCTGTGCTATAACATAGTTAGTTCCCAGCATGACTCAGATGAAGAATTGTAATTAATATCTGCAGGACTTTTGCAAGAAGAGAAGAAAACTATTGAAGCTGCACAAAGCTCAGAATAAGTACATGTGAAAAAGAGGCTGTGTCTCAAAAGTTGATTTCTCATCCGCTTAGGAAATAATTTCAGTGAAATGGAAAGTCAGAGATAAATACAACAATTCTATTGATATGACCACCTTAATTCTTGGAAGTATCCTATAAGGCATCAGTTCTTTGGTCATAATTTGCATTACTTCTGGCTCATAAACAGAAATGGTTAAAAAATATTTTATTTTTTTTTTTAGTGGCCTTGAATTCAGCTTTGTTTTAGCTCAAATATTTTTTAAAATGAGCTTAAAGAGAAAGCAGTGTCATAGATGCATTTTTTTAGCAGCCTTTTTTTTCCYGAAAAGTACAATGTTGGAGGAAAACAGTTTCCTTTCAGGAGTTCTTAGAAACCTGCTTGGAAGCCAGGCTTCACTGATGTGATATTTTGGGGAATTTATCTAAATACATATCTCTTTTGCCCCCCCCCGTGCACCCACGCTTTGCTTTTTGTCACTATTTGCAGCTCTGTGAAACTGTACATTCCTTTTTTAATTCCAAGGTTCTTTACTATGGTTAAAATCCACATAGAGCAAACTATAAACATCGTATTCCTGACATAGGTATAATGACAATGACAAATACTGATTATTGGAAGTTCAAATTAAGTTCTCTTTGGAAAAAAGAGATAGCTGTCAGCCTGTTTTACAGGTCAGAACTTTGGGAACTTTTAAAATAACAGATYGTTTGCTAAGGGACTTTTGTAGAGGTAAACCTGAAGTCACTTGACAAATATATAAAATTGTCTCTCATTTATTATTCTGAAGCAGAAAGTCTCTGACCACAAGACTGAAATATACAGAAGGAATGCCTAATTTCAAAAGTAGGAGCATGAATACTCCAGAGTAATCTGATGTAGAGGCTGGTTAATAGTTCTGGTCTACATATCTTTCGTGGTATGCATTAAAAAGAGCAATTGCTCTTTTTGAAGAGCATTCAGTAGCTGTTCAGTAATTKTTCCAGATTGCCTCGATGCATGAATACTTTGATTCTGATCTGAGTACCTTTTTACAGTCTAATTTAGCTGCCAAGCCATTACATTCCTGAAAAGGTGAGTATTAYCCAAGCCTACTCACAAAATATTCTGCTAGACTCAAGAATCAATCCTACTGCTGAGGCATACAGCAGCTGGATTTATAGAGGGCCTATTTCTGTGAAGATGAATTAAAAAGAAAGCGTTTGCTTGTAAAGTGTCCATGTATGTTCAAGAAAAGGAGTTGTACCACAATCTGGTCAAGGCAAGTAATCTGAAGAAAAAATGTGAATGTCCAGTCAAAGGGAACTAAATCATGACAGTATGTGGCATCTGCTTCCTTGGTTTTCGCTAGAATTATGAAATAGCTTCTAGATCCACTATTATGTGAAAGTGTGGCACTAATGAGAAATTTCAATGCAGCTGATCATTGCCATTCATTGTTTGCTGAACCGCAGCAAATGGACTCCAGGACCTAAAGAAGATAAGGTCGGTCCATTGATTATTTTGCTTTTTATGGAATGTATCCGTTAAGCTATATTGGGTGTATATATATATGTATGTGTGTGTGTATAAGTACCCAATATATATAMTATATATATATATGTATATATATTTATATATAACCTCAGAATTGCCACTGTAATTTCTGTACAAATTCAAACACTTAGGTTGATACTCTAGTACTTAAAGGAATTAGTAGGCATAACTGGTTTGCAGTCTGGGCTTGTAGTCAAGTTAGGGCCTAGTTTCATGTCCAAGTTGAACAATCTAGAACTGTTCTTAAAATTTAAATTTGAATTGAATGATTCAGCATTGATTCTGTTTAAACTAAAAGGAAGCATAAATGGAAAAAAGATTGGATAAACTCTAAGAAATATAGAGAAATGTTTGGCATGGTCAAATGGGCTAAATAAATAAATAAATAAATAAATAAATTGTAGGCATGTGTATGAAAATCTGAAACATTTTTTCTTATATACTTGGATAGCTTAATAGGAAGGGGCTTTCCATTTGTTTGTTGTAGCTACCTGAAATTTATAAACCAAATAACCTAGCTTATTAACTAATGCAATAATGCTTATGAAAACCAAAAGTACCATGAAACAACTCTACCATCCCAATACAGAAAATGTGGAGAATTAGGGATTATTTATTTCATGTGAAAAAGTGGCATGTAATTCCTTTGAAATATGTCAAGCTACTTGCACTTTAGGAGTGTTTGAGGTGCAGATCAGCCCTGCAGAATATAAATGACATCAAATTAATTAAAATATCGTCACACTTGCTTCCACCTTGAATGATCCTGGCAGAAGAGAGATTTCCACGTTAAGTGCAAATGTGTTTCAAATAAATACGTTTTTGAAAAGAGGCCCAGTTCCTATCAGATATAAAGATAACCTCAAGCTATTTTGACCTTTTTTTTTTTCTTAATGTATGCAGAGGTATAGGTCCCTTTTTGGGGGATGACAGCTTATAACATAAATGCCTTATAGTTGAGATGATTCCTTGTGTTACTGTAATCTCAGCAAAATTTAAGAACAAATGAATGAGTATTCCAGCAGTCCACAAACTGGACCAAATTCATCTCTTTCAATTAACTAACTGAGAACAGCAATTAATTTGATCATTGGTTTAGCTGAGATGCACATTGTGACAGCTTTCTAAAYGCATTTTGAAGTCTTCCAAATCTGTAAATAAAACTCCGATCACAAGAACTTTTCCTAACAAAACCTGCTTAAGCAATCTTATTTGGGAGATAAGTCTGTGTCCTGAACACTTCTCAGTGAAGTGTTGTATGGAATAAAGAAGGAATTCGGATTAAAAAAAAAAGTAGTCTCAAGATTTTTTGTTGTATGAGGAGTAAACAGTGAAGAAAAGGTGGTACATTCCTTTAAAATACTGTAATGACTGCATCAACTTGAATTATTTGAAAAGTTCTAGTTTATGAAGGATTTGAGATTTTCATAAGCTTTTTCATAAACTCTTTCATTTTTACTTTTTCTCAGGTCACCCAAAACCATAGCATGAGGCAAAGATGGTGAGAAAAGCACTGGAACAGAAGCATTGCAATTTTAATGCCTCACTTTCATTAGTGCTGATTGCTCATTAACGTAAATATCCATGATTGTTCTTCAAATTTGGAGATTCTTTCAGTTTCTATGGCCACATCAGGTACCTTTTATTTTTGTTAGGAAGTGCTAAGAATCACAAAAGTTATTTGAGCCATATCCATTGATTTCTCATTTACATGAAAAATCCTTTACCACAGAGAGGTCACTGTAAAGCTCTCKCTTTTGCATACATGTAGTGCTCACACAGCATACACTAACTGTTCATATATAGTCTCAGTATGCATTTCATATACATACAAAAGTTCCAGATGTGCTGTTTATCTTGTTTAGTTGACTTTATACTTCTCTAAAGCCAAGAGAAATATTAATCATTCATTTACAGTTAGGGGATGGGTCTTCTTCTCATATTTCAGTAAAGGGGGTGGAAAAGTGAAGTAAGCCAATTTTTTTCCTATTTAAGGCCAAAGCTGGGAAATGCTTGTGGCTGAGTTCTGTACATGGCCCGGTGCTGGAAGGGCAGGGAACAACCGATGTTGCTACTTTGAATAGATTTTTCTTTCCCCCCCATTTTTATTTTTGCACAGAGAGTCTCATGTCTAATATTTAGACATGATGAGCTTTGTGCAAAAAGTGACTTTGCTCATTCTTGCCGTGTTTCAACCCTCAGTTATTTTGGCACAACAAGACGGTGAGTAATTCAAGCTTCTTATGATTTAATGTACTGATTTTATTTTTATTTCACCAATCATTTTAGTAGCTTATAAGAAATGTATTCACAAATCTCACCAGAACACTTTTCCTTCACTAATTCAGCAGCGTCAGGTAGTTAATGTTGAAGATGAAAGTAGCAGGAGTATGCATTACTATCCCAAAGGTTTCTCTTTGCTTTGCTTTTTCTGTGGTTAAATGGACTGTACAGTGCTCTGTGCCTCAGCTGCATTTGTTCTTGTTCTTTCTTGTTTTCATATTACAGACACTGGAGAGCTTTTAAGCTATTTCTTTTAAATCTTGGAATAACATCTTAAATGCTAGCTCTGCACAGTCTGGAACTTATTTGTCACAAACAGTAAGTTTTTGCTTTCAGCTTTTTTAGTCGGAGTACTCCTTTGTACTTGTAGGATGCCTTCCCCCGCAGCATGGGTTTGTTAAAAAAAAAAAAAAAAAAA